>NC_056745.1:1276544336-1276844336 GCF_019279795.1 Protopterus annectens
AACTTTCAGCCAGTCAAATGCTGTATTATTTTACTGTCACTAAGCTATAGAATACTCTCCCTCTTTCACTCAGAACTATAAGTAACCCCACTGCTTTTAAAAAATCCCTTAAACTTCATCTCTCTTCAAATTGGATATGCACCTGTACCCCTACTTAAAACCCCCAAACTTGCCCCTCTCCCAAGATCCTACTCCTCTTTACTCTACAACAAGTCTATGTTCCCCCTGTCTCAGTCACATCATCTCCTTCTGCTGCCATTTTAACCTGAGCTATCCCTACTTTTAGCCTCCTGCCTCCTTCTTTTCTCTTAAGCTAATTTTCTTTCTCTGCTAATAATCTTACCTATTATCCAAAACTTCTACTCCTATACTAGTACCATGATATTAAATGATTTTTCACTGTTATTATCAAATACCATTGTGCCCTTTTAGCCTAGGGGCGGTTTTCCTTAGCGCCATCTTTTACTCTCTCTCTCCCCCTCCAATGAGCGGTCCCAAGGTGTCTCCTAGCCAGCCACAGGTTATTTAACACTACCTGTGCTTCCCTGAATCTACTCGTGGCCCAAACACTCTGGAATTCCACCTCCTGCCAAACATCTGTGGACTGTGTCCTCTCTTAGTGGACTAAACAAAGTTATTTAACGCTACCTGTGCTTCCCTGAATCTACTCCTGGCCCAAACACTCTGGAATTCCACCTCCTGCCAAACATCTGTGGACTGTGTCCTCTCTTAGCGGACTAAACAAAGTTATTTAACGCTACCTGTGCTTCCCTGAATCTACTCCTGGCCCAAACACTCTGGAATTCCACCTCCTGCCAAACATCTGTGGACTGTGTCCTCTCTTAGCGGACTAAACAAAGTTATTTAATGCTACATGTGCTTCCCTGAATCTACTCCTGGCCCAAACACTCTGGAATTCCACCTCCTGCCAAACATCTGTGGACTGTGTCCTCTCTTAGCGGACTAAATAAAGTATGTACTACTCACCTGGAACATACATATGCTGCCTGTAATCTCAGGGCTACCCCTGTGTTGGCTGCAGCTCACCTGCTGACCGCCCACACTCCACTACCCCATTCTCCTACTCTAACCTGCTAATCCCTCAGTCTTCCTACCCCCCACTCAGCCCTACTCCTCTCCACTGTTAAAACATACCCACACAATCCAAATTACTCTTCCCTATACCCATTCCTCCTTCTATCTGCTCGTGTCCTCTCCACCACAGCAAGAGATCCTAAGCTCCCCCTTATTCCTTACCCTACCTTGCCCTTCATTAAGCTTCTATACTTGTGCTTTGCTTCTAACCCCCTGCTATCCTAATCTCTGGCCCACTACCTCTGCTATTGCTAGAACCCTACACTCTCTCTTCTCTCCCTTTCTCCTCTTTCACTGATTGTTTTTTACTGGATCCTTCCTTGCCGGTGCAGCCCTGCTCCGTTCGCCCTCGCTACGCTCGGGCTCACTTTGCTCCCCTACCCTACCCCCATTCTCACCCACCCCAGTACAGTTTCCTTTATACTTAACCATCCCTCCCCTTCCTGCCATGCCATCCACTACAATTCCACTTTTTGCTTATCTCCGCTCCCACATCCTTTCCTAACTTCCTCTCGCCACACCCAATCCAAACTACTCATCATGCTACATCTACTTATATCTGCAACACTACTCATTCTACTCTCTATCTCTACTTCCTATCACTACCACCTCACATATCCAGTCCTCTGTTCTCCAACTTCTTACTCATTCTACAGCTTTCCTACTTCTTCTTGCTTCACCATCTCTCCAAACCTATTTAACACCTCTACCTCAACTCTGTATAAAAGACACATACTACAAGTTCTAAAACCATCTAATATGACTAAATCTAAACCACCCAAATACTATCAACCTTTCACATCAATTGCTCTTCTCACTAAAGACCTACTCTCTTCTGGGGACATCCACCTCAATCAAGGCCCCTCTACACCTCCCTCTCCCTGTTCCCCCCATCTACCTTATCTACCTCCTCCTCAGAATTCTCTTCCAACAACTTACCAAACACACAACCCCTGTCTCATAACTCACCTCAATGTAAACACCTAACCTTTTATTCACTGAATATTCAAAGCCTAGCTAATAAAACTACTGAGCTACACTCTTGGATTGCTTACAAAACCCCTCACATCCTATCCCTATCTGAAACATGGCTCAAGCCACATATCTGTAATAGTGAAATTCTCCCTCCTGGCTACAACATCTACCGCTCTGATAGACCTTCAAAGAAAGGTGGTGGCGTAGCCATCCTCTACTCTAACACCCTCAACCTTTCACCTTACCCCACTTCTATTCCCAGCTTCCACCCTGCTGAACTTCTCATTATAAACATTCATCTGAATCCCCACAAAAAACTGGCTATAGTGTCCATCTATATTCCTCCTGGCAACAATATACCCATTCTAGAAAACATCTTATCCTGGTTCACTCTCAACATACCTTATGAAACACTCATTCTTGGCGATGTCAATATAGACTGGTCAAAACTATCTACTGACTCTCCCTTACATAGTATTCCCCTTCATGGTTTCCACCAACTCATTTCTACCCCCACTCACTTCCACAAAACCTCAGCCTCCAGCTCCATAATAGACTGGATTCTTACCAACACCCCCCATCTCTACCACCAGCCCACAGCCTTATCAGACTCCCTTAGTGGCCATCTCCCTACCTCCATCCTAAGATACAACTCCCACACTCTTAAACCTCACCTTTTCAAAGACTGTAGAAAACTATCTACATTTAATTCTTCACAGTTTAACTCGATTCTACAAAACATGGACTGGCCCATCCTTAGACAACTCCCTCTAAATGATTCTGTTAACACTTTTAACAGCATTTTTCTGAATACTTTGGACTCCCTAACCTCCTCCAGGAAGATTAGAGTGAAATCCAATCATGCTCCCTGGCTTTCAAAAGAAACTAAGTCCATCGTGAAACAAAGAGACAATGTCTGGAAAGCCTGGATCAAATCTAAACAAATACCACTTCTTCTCAAATACAAACAACTACGCAATCTTGCTAAAAAACAGGCAATAATAGACAAGACGTCATTCTATAGCTCAGGTCAGAACAAATATAATTCAAATCCTCATAAATTTTGGACAACACTCAACAGTATCCTTTACCCAGGTAGTCCCTCTAACCCCTCACCCTACCCAAACACAACTCCTGAGGAAACAGCTACCCTGCTTAATTCACATTTTATCTCCTCCATCCAAAATCTCCTACCCTCTCAACCTACCTCTTCCACTTTACCTGACTGCACACCCACCCCAACACTACTTCTTTTTCCTTTAAGCCTGTTCCCATCTCCTACATCAAATCTCTACTGCTCAAACTCAAACCCTGCTCCCCCTCTACTGACAAATTACCTCCTACCTTCCTCAAACTCGCAGCTGACTCTATTGCCTACCCAGTGACAATATTAATAAATAGATCTATGCAATAATCTACTGTTCCTACCCTTTGGAAATCTTTCTACACTATCCCTCTCCACTGACCCTTCAAACTATCAACCTATTGCCATTCTGTCCCCACTATCTAAGATACTAGAAAAATGTATCCACACTCAGCTTCTCCATCACCTTCTCAATCAAAACTTACTCACCCCTACTCAACATGGCTTTCACCCCTCTCACAGCACAACTACTACTCTACTCTCCTTCACTCACACCATTGCAGAATCCTTGGACAACAATAAACTTACTTCCTGTCTCTTTCTTGACCTCTCCAAAGCTTTTGATACAGTGTTTCATCCATTACTTCTATCTAAACTTGCTAACCTTCACCTTTCCACCTCCACCCTCAGCTGGTTTGCTAGTTATCTGTCTGGAGGTAAACAATCAGTCAAATGGCTCTCTTCCCCTTCTCCTTTCTTGCCTATCTCTACTGGTGTTCTACAAGGTTCTATCTTGGGTCCCCCCTTATTCAACATCTTCACCAATGATCTTTTCACCTCATGCTATCAGTCTTCTCTCATACAATACGCAGATGACTCCACAATCATTTCTACATCCAACAACATCTCTGACCTACACTCCCTAACCCAAACAGATCTACTTTCCACTGAACAATGGCTTTCAGAAAACTTATTGATCCTCAGTCCCACAAAAAACAAACTCTTACTCTTTCTGCCCCACTCTCTTACTCATCATAAATCCTCCTTTGTCATTAAGTCATGTAATAACACAGCTATCCTACCTGATACCCACACCAAACTCCTAGGAGTCATCATCGATGATGAACTAAAATTCAATCAACACATACAGCAATGCATAAAGAAAACACATCAGAAACTAGGTCTGTTATACCGATACAAAAAATATCTCAGTCCTGAGGCTAGACTCACCCTAGGACAAGCACTTCTCCTCCCCTCTCTCCTCTATGCTGCTCCAGTTTTCACAAATATCCAAAAAACTACTCTGAACAAACTCCAACAATCCTACCACAAAATAGCCAGATTCATCACTAACTCCCCAAACAACACACACCACTGCATTGCTTTAAAGTCTCTACAATGGCTAGAACTCCCACAACTACTACATCTCTACCAATTTCACATGCTGCACTCTATGCTCTTTAAACCATCCTACTGTCCATCTTTATCTCTCCTTGTCTCTGTGTACACCCCATCTAGACCCCTCCACACCTCTAATCAACAACTGCTTGATATTTACCACACAAATAAGTCAGTAGGTAAGCTACTCTACAAACACTCTGTGGCCCAAGCCTGGAACAAACTTCCCTTTGACATACGCTCAATCTCTCACACCCCACTATTTAAAAATAAACTTAAGACACATTTACTCAATTCCAGAATCTGCCCCTGCTATTACCCTACATAGTTCTCTCCTCCCCCACATTGGAATCACTCTCAGTTGATCCTTGTCACACTCTGCCCCACTAGTGCAGTTACTTAGTATCTTGAGAGAAAAAAAAATAAATAAAAAATGTTTTTGCTGTCATTTAACTGTTGTTAGTGTTGTTTTTCAATTGTTTATTACTGTAATGCTAGTTTTATTTCTATTCTGTTTGCTGTGCTTGTCTACTACTGTAATGTTTTATTGTACTATCTGGAGCTTTTCTCCTCGGGTCTCCACTGAAAATGGGACAAAATCCCAGTTGGACTAACCCGATTAACAAATGTCAATAAATAAATAAATATGTAATGTCATTACCAAATTACTGCATGTAGCTATTACTTTATTTAATTGCTACCACTATCTTAATATACTCTGTATGGATTGTGCTTAATTCTTCTTTGTTATCTAATTACATGTAGAGCTTTTCTCCCTGGGCCTCCACTGAAAATGGGCTCATTTCTGGCCCAGTGGACTTTCCCAGTAAATAAATGCAATAAATGAATAAGTATTTTTTGTATAAGCATTGACTTTAAAGCAGGTATCAGAAAAAGTTTTCTGCCTGAGTTACCAATCACTGCTAACAGAAATAAACCTCCAGAGTGAATGCTACATGCTAAAGTAGTAAAACTTTGTGTTATGTTGTCTGAAATGCTTGCAGAAATTGAGGAACTGTCTGTGTTGTGGATAATAAAATGCATGGCAGTGTTGCCTCGTAACTGTTTTCTGGTAGCATAGTTTCCTGTGAAGCCAAAGTCCTATGTGTGCATGCTTAACTGTTGCTGCCAAATCCTAGGAAAATGGAAAAAGTCATCAAAGCCTTTAATAAGGCTTTAGTGAGCTTGACCACAGCACACCAGGAGAAATGTATAGCCACTGACCAACACTACAGTTTCCACAATCATGAACCAGACACCCACCTTACTAAAAACTAAGCAAACAAGAACATGAAGGCATAATATAATAAGATTTTATTAGAACAGGTTAGCACTTTTGAGGGGTAACCACTTCATCAGACCATATAAAATACAAAAAATGCATTTAATTTAAAACAAAAGATAAGCAATCATCCATGGCTACTAATGTTTGTGTCTTTTGGCTTTTCCCGGTTAGGCGTCGCCACAGTGGAACTCTGGTCCACTAATGATTGGCAGTTGATTTTTACATAACGGCTTGCCAGACCTGAGGCACAACCTTCAACGAAGGTATGCCCATTCACGCATGTCTCCACACAGAAGACGCTCTAGCTGAGAATCGAACCGGACAGCAACTTACTGTGAGGCAACAATGCTACCACAGCACCACCACCGCGGCATCCATGGCTACTAATAAAACAATAAAAAATAACCAATGGCATTCACCGCCTCATTACCAAAGCAAGCTTAAGTGGAATTCCAAAATTCAGCCTTGGTGGTTTGTGTGCCTGCAAAGAAACAATCCATTTCAACTCACACATCTCTACACAGTTATTAAAATCACCCCTTTTAACACTGGGAGAGAACAACTGTAAAACTCTAAAACTAAATGTATTGTGTCCTGGAAAGGACACAGCATAATTAGCTAAGGCATTTGTTAAAACATTATTACGGATATTACCTAAATGTTCAAGTATACAGTCCCTAAATTGATGTGCAGTTTTCCCAACATAAAAACCATTTCAGAAAAAGCATGTGGCCAAATAAACCGAATTGCTGCTTCTGCAAATGGCAGTAAACCTGGGGGAAAAAATACATGCAGAAACTGGATGAGTGAAGCAGATGTGTGAGGAAATAGAAGAACAAGCCTTACAGTTATGGCAAGGAAATGTATCTTTCTTGCCAGATACTACTGATCCTAAATGTCTTGATCTATAACATAAAAGTCTTTTTATGGACATACTATTCCTAAAAGTGAAAGAAGGCCATTCTCCAACTAACAGTCCTAACTTATTATCTGCTAATATAACTGATCAATTCTTCCTGATAACATTACAAAACTGTTGAACATTGCTAGAATAAGTAAAAAAGAACCTAGGAGGCCCTTCTATGCATCTAGGCTGGTTATGTTGAATATTATAAGGTCTTGATGAGAAATAGGGGGCACCTCTATCTCTCCTGCTTCAAGTAGTCTCCAAATATGTATGAGCAATGTGCTGATGGCAATAGCCCCTATCCCAAAAAGCATGAGGCAATCCCCTATAACACAGCTAGAAATACAAAATATTCTTTGTAAAGACTTTCACCCAGTATCTCAAGTACCTAAGTTAACACATGACATAAAAATTGGTCAAGACTTTCCCCACTAAAAAGAAATATGAAAGATATGATAACAATAGGTTCAATAATATATACTATCAGAAATACATAAAATCATTAGCCAAAAGATGTAGAGTTGAAGGCACAAAAAGAAATAAGATCTATCACAGGGTGGAAGAATTTGGTAAATGTAATACAGAGTCTTGCTAAAGGCTGCAGATATTTAAAGTAAAAAAGGAATTAAGTGGTTGCACTGACACAAAGGAATGATCTTACCAAAGGAGCCTAAAGTAATTAAAGAAGTCAGGGTAGAAGTTATGTCTCAACTGTCCCTGATTTTGATTCAGATTTTAGCTATTCCTCTAAATCGCTCCTAAGATTTGTGACTTTGGAGAAAAGGTGGTGAATTACACTTAATAAATAATGGCAGTACTTAGAGTTATATATTTATCTTACTGCAGAAAGTGTGCATGACTTCATACTCTCCTATTCTGTCAATGTTTCAAGTTAATACTATTAATATTTAAAATGTGTCCATGATTGTTCCCGATTATTTCTGGATTTGTCCCAGATTCTGTTGTGATTTGTCCCCTGATTCATTGAGAGATGAAATCATCCAAGGCTAACTTCAAAAGAAAAATAGCCAAGAATTCAACAGATAACCGCAAAGCCTTCTTTAGCTATGTTAAGAATCTAAGTGGCAACTCGCAGATATGCACTGAACTAGTGCAAAATAGCACAAAATATACTGAACCCACTGATATTGCCAACTTCCTGGCAGATAGATTCAGTGAAAACTTCACTCCCCTTTCACCTCCAAAAGAGCCCACAACAATACTGGAAAAGTGTAGTGTCCCAAAAATCACAGTTGCACACGTGAAAACAGCCCTTTCAAAAGCCAAAAACACAGCATCAATGGAACCAGATGGTGTCCCAGGCTGTTTCTTGCACGAACTACAGAATGAACTAACCCCCCCACCTAAACATGTTGTTCGACCTCAGCCTCTCCACAGACTATGTACCCATAGAATGGCACACAACAACAGTTATTCCTCTCCACAAAGGAGGGGCCACAACTGACCCTGGTAACTATCGCCCCATAAGCCTGACTAGCCTGGTCTGCAAGGCTATGGAGCGCATCATCATGGAACTCATTAACAAAGACATTGGGAACCTCCAAACACTTGACCCAACCCAGTTTGGCTTTGTTAAGGGCAGATCATGCCTACTAAACTTGGTTGACTTCTTCGAGATAGACACCAACACCATAGACGAGGGAAAGGTGGTTCACAAAGCCTACCTTGATCTCGTCAAGGCTTTCAACAACATTCCCCAGTCAGGTATTACAGAAAAACTCACCAGTCTGAACATAAACCCCTATGTCACAAGATGGGTTGCCAACTGGCTTACAGACAGAACTCACATGGTAAGAATAGCGGGCTCCAGGTCCGACTCTAAACCAGTCACAAGTGGTGTCCCATAAGGCTCAGTCCTGGGACCCCTACTGTTTGGCATATACTTCTCAAATGTACAGGCAAACACAAGAGTACTATGGATAACCAAGTTCACCGATGACTGCAAACTGGGAGCCAGAATTGACTCTCCGGTTGACATGAACATCCTCCAAAAGGGCCTTACTGAGACGGACACCTGGTGACAAAGTCATGGCCTCAAGCTAAATGCCAAAAAAATGCATAGTCATCCTGTTTGGGAAAAACAAAACACCCACTAATTACCACATAAGTGGCAGCCCCCTTAATACAGAAGAGGTAATAAGAGATCTGGGAACCCAGATAGATAGTAATATCTCCTTTGACAATCATATTGCCAAAGTAGTTAGGAAATCCTTCTATGTGGACCATCTAATTACTAAAGGGTTCGCATCTAGAAATAAAGAGGTTATAGTGCCCCTCTACTAGTCACTCATTAGACTCATCATAGAGTACAATGCCCCATTTGGGATGTACCTCACAAGACACTTCCAACAGCTGGAAAGACCACAAAACTACCTCACCAAGAGGATTACTGGTCTCAAACATACGTCCTATGCAGCCTGACTGAAAAAACTCCGACTGTACTCAGTAGCATATCGCTTACTCAGAGGTGATCTCTGCCTGACTTACAAAGCCATGTCCAACTCAGAGTTGATGGACATGCTCCACCTAAAGAAATCCAAGTCACTGCGAGCCACGCGCTCTAGTGAGTTTAACCTGGCCACAACAATAAATAGAACATGCTGGAGGGATAGATTCCTGTCACAGAGACTCCCCATGCTTTGGAACAAAATTCCAAATTACATCAGGCAGAGCCCCTCACTAACACTCTTCAACAGAAACCTTGACGAGTGGATGGGTAACAGAAAATACACCCCTGGGATCACTTCATTGGCTCTGCTTGAGAGAGGATCAATTAATTAATCAATGGGGCGGCAAAAGCCAACACACTCTGGCTAGGCTTATAAATGCCCTCGGGCAGATAGCCTAGTACTTACCTATGAACCTATGAACCTAAGATACACATTGAGACTGACAGTAAAAGGGAATGTCTCCAAAGACCACAATAGCTAAATTAGTAAGAGAAATCAATCCGAAACTGACAGAGTAGAGCCAATGGTTAAGAATCCATTAAGGCAAATGGGTATAGAAAACAAGAAAGAAACAGATGGATATCATGCTGAAAGTGAAGAAAAAGTAGATGTTGAGCTTTGTTTTAAAATAGATAGACAGAAACAAAAGCAAGATTTTAACAATAAATAAAATAATCACAAATACTGATGAAGAAAACAGAAGCTTTCAGTACCTCTGATGGAAGAAAATAATATTCATGAGTTCCTTTTAAGTAGAGATAAAATAGTGAAAGAGGGAAAGCTTATACCTGTGTTTATAAGGCAAAAGGACTAGGCCTTCTCTTCACATCAGAATGGTGTAGAAAGAAACGCTGACTTGACCCTTAGAAAGCTAAGTAGGATGGCAATACAAAAAGTAGAGCTAAACATAATATAGAAAGAATATTTGGGGAACAAAATTAGCACAGCAGCCTTACTACATGCATTAATAACTTTGAACTAAGAACAACCTGCAATAAAGGGGAAACAAAGACAAAAATAGATATGCAGCCACTTGTTTGTTTGAAGAACTCCTAAAATCATGATTAATGAAGTCAGCACAATCACATTAGGGATAGTTATTTAGAAATGGCTGGGACAAAGGCTAGAAGCTTAACTAAACTTTACTGGTCTGCTACTATGACGGACATACAGAATGTCTGTGCAACTTTTCAGAAAAGTCAAAAGACAGTACCCAACATCAGGTTTAAGCACTCTTTCATAACCTTACCCATCATAGAGGTCCCATTTGAATAAATGTACATTTCAAAATATGTCCTCTTCTATATCTGTGTGGGTAAGGCCTGGGATGCTCTTTAAAAGTAAGGCTGCTGAGCTATGACTACCATTAATGATAATTTTACATATTTGTTTACATTTTATTTATTTATTTTCCATTTGTTGACCGGGAAAGTCTGACTAGATACATGTCCATTTTCAACAGAGGCCCGAGGAGAAAAACTCCAAAGATAGTTACAAGAATAAGCATAACAAAAAATATACAATTAGAGTTTACAAGCTCAGTAGAGACATTTGAGTTATACAAAGTCTTAAGATATAGCACACTTAATAAAAAACACATTACATAATATAAATGCACAGGTATTCCAAACATTTTGTCAGTTTAGAGCAGGAGCATAGCCAATGTTTATTAAGATACTGCTTGAGACTTTTCTTAAATTGTGTTAGGGAGGTCTCCCGAGTGATGACATCAGGCAGTGAGTTCCAGGTTTTACCAACAGAATTGGCAAACAGAGAGTCACCCGCTATATTTTTTGATTTAACAGTTTGGACTACCAGTCTATTAGATGAGCGAAGTGGTCTAAAGTTGCTGTGGGGGTAGATACTATTTTTAAGAGAAGGAATATTGTCTGGTTGGTTAACAGGCTCTAGGTGAGAAGTCTCAATCTCTTCTTCTCTCCAATTAGATTAACAGCTATTTCACTGTCCCCTGCCTGTCACAGTTTCAACACTCTCCTCATCTATCCAAAAGTAATAATCCTTATAACAGTTCAAGTAGCCCCAACTATTCTCACTTTCATTATTGCTTTAATTCTCAATCTTAAGTGTGATGATGATATTTACAAAGTTGCTCTACTACTAGCATCTCATACTATATTTCATTATCTACCACCTTCCCTCCTTTCTAATATTTCCATAGTTAAGCTGCCTCTTCTTTTCCTTATTTTAATTGCTAGAAATCACAGGTAATATTACAGTATTTGTTACAGTGTTATATCACTCTTTACTAAATACAAGCCTGGGTCTATTTCTAATGAATGTTCAACAATGTATATAGCTATGCAGGCTATGTACATGCTCTGTTTCTAAATTATGTTTATGTAAGCTATTGTAAAGCGTTTTCTCTCATGTATGTACTCTTCCCTATATTTTGCATTCCTTCTGATATCATGTAACTGTATATGTCAAAACTGGTGTTAAACTGGGAGCTTTTCTCCCCAAGTATCCACTGAAAAAGGGTTTCATTCTTCCAATGCACCCCATTCATGCCCAGAATAATGCATGGACTTTGCCATTTTTTAAGTGAAACAGCTAAGTACCCTAAGAGAGAGAGATTGGCTAGTTGACTGTTTTTAATAAAACTGTAAAGTAATTGTGATTAAAGGCTATAAAGGTAAATGGCTGAAACTAGAAATGACAGTTTCTATATCTTCTCTTTGCTGCATAAGTTCATAGCTGTGTACTAGGCTAATGGCCCTGGGGCCTTTACAAGCCAAGCCATAGGATTACCCTGGCATAGTCCCACCCATCCTTAGTTTCCAGTGCCACTGTCAAGTAAAGCCACTGGAGTTATCTCTGGGGTGAATTTTCTTTTACCCATCCACTCATCAAGATTTCAATTGAAGAGAGTCAGCGAGGTGCTCTGCTTGACATGTATGGGAAGTCTGTTCCATAGCATGGGCAGTCTCTGGGTTATGAAGCTGTCCCTCCAGCATGTTCTGTTAATTGTGGTAATGAGGTCGAGGTCTCTGGAGTGTGTGGTGCGGAGGGACTGGGATTTCTTTAGATGTAGCATTTCTAACAGAGCTGTGTTAGACACGGCTTTGTAAGTCAAGAAGAGATTGCCTCTAAGTAGGTGATATGAGACAGAGAATAGTTAGAGTTTTTTTAGTCTGTCCATATAGCACAAGTGTTTGAGGCCTGGGATCCTCTTTGTGAGGTACTTTTGCGGCCTCTCCAGTTGTTGCATGTGTCTAGTGAAGTACATGCCAAATGGGTCATTGTACTCGATGACTGGCCTAATGAGGGAAGAGTAGAGGGAGACAATGACCTCTTTCTTTCTGGATGCAAAACCCTTAGTAATGAGATGTGCCACATAGAAGGACTTTCTGACCACAGTGACAATGTGGTGATCAAAAGAGAGGTTGCTGTCAACCTGTTTTCCCAGATCTCTTATAACACCTTCTGTGTTCAGTGGACTACCATCAATGTGGTAATTCATGGGAACTGGGTTTTTCCCAAAGGAGATGACGACACATTTTTTTGGCATTGAGCTTAAGGCCAGGGTTCTGACACCAGTCATTTGTCACAGTGAGGCCATTCTGTAGGATGTCAGTATCACTTGGGGAGTTAATAATAACTCCCGACTTGCAATCGTCTGCAAACTTTGTCAGCCAGAGACCCTTCATGTTGGCCTGGACTTCAGAGAAGTAGATACCAAACAGGAGAGGACCCAGGACCAAACCCTGTGGGACTCCACTCATGACTAATCGACAGTCTGACATGGAGTCAGCTACTTTCACACTGTGGGTTCTATCTGTGAGCCAGTTTGAAACCAACCTAGTTATATAGGGGTTGATGCCTATCTTAGTGAGTTTTTCTATGATTCCTGAGTGGGGAATGGTATCAAAAGCCTTGGCCAGATCAAGGTAGTCTGTATGAACCATACTGCCTTCATCCATAGCTCTGGTGACTAACTCAAAGAAGTCGACGAAGTTGAGCAGGCATGATCTACCCTTTACAAAACCAAACTGTGTGGGATCCAGAGTTTGGAGATTCCCTATACCTTGTTTATTAGGTCCATGATGATGCATTTTATAGCTTTGCATATCAGACTCATCAAGGTAATGGGGCGATAGTTCCCATGGTCTGTAGTTGCTCCTCCTTTGTGGTGAGGGATGACTGTAGCAGTGCACCATTCGGCAGGGACATAGCTTGAGGTGAGGCTGTGATTGAACAGGGCACACAGGTGAGGTGCCAGTTCACTCTATAGTTCATGTAGAACACAACTAGAGATATTGCCAGGTCCCATAGAAGCTGTATTCTTGGCCTTGGACAGTGCTGTTTTAACCTGTGTAGCAGTAATACTGGGTGCCTGCAATCTACTGGTATTGTGATTGGTCCTTGGGTGGAGGGGTAAAGTTGGCACTGAATCTGTCGGCCAGTATACTGGCAATATCTGTTGGCTCAGTATAAGAGGTACCATTGTGCAGTAGCTCAGAGCAAATCTGGGTATTGCCGTGGAGATTCTTTACATAATTATGGAAGGCCTTGTGGTTGCCTTTACTATCTCAGTAGAAATATATCAAGTATTAACTGGATTCACATAATATGAAATTATATATAGCAGACATTTCCAGAGTTTGCTAGATAGGAAAAAATCTGAGAAGAAAACTACTCCCATTAAAAGTGTGCTGGGGCATTTTTTTTTCAGACCTGAAGGACAGATTATACACTATTATGCATGTAGTAGAAAACAGATGTAGACATCACAGGAGAAACTATGTGTTTATTCTTTGTGACTTTAAAGCTGTACAGCTTCAGGGGAAAAGGATATCTCTCTTTGTTGAGGCTGTTGGACTTCCCAGGTAGAGTGAACTGCAACATTTTCTTTTCAGTGTTTTGTTGCTGACATTATGAAAGTTAGCCTTTTGACTGTCAGTCACCTGGAAAGAACCTCTGTAAAGTGTGCATGTGTATGTATGTGCATTTGAGTGAAGGTGTCTGTGAATGTCTGTCTGTCAATCCAGTATCAATTGGACATGGTTACAAACTGTGTGTGTGTGTGTGTGTGTGTGTGTGTGTGTGTGTGTGTGTGTGTGTGTGTGTGTGTGTGTGTGTGTGTGTGTGTGTGCGCGCGTGCATGTGTGCATATGTATCTTAAACAACTGGCTAGAAATTAACTACTGCATTTCATTTCTTCATAAAACAGCACCACAGCTCTGTGTACAAATGCTAAATCTATTTTGGATGAGGTTTCTAGGAAAAATGTGAACCTACCATACATCATTTGGCAGACTTCCTCATGTCTGTTTTCACCTGTATGCTTTATACATTCATTAGTTAGTTCCTAATTTGTGTTAATCAAGAAATTGTTCTAAATTAAGCTGTGAGCACACTGCTTTTATTATTTAATTAGAGTCCAAGATGGAGCCCAAAGCTCTGCATACATTAACTGTGACATAACTTAATTAGTTGTTTGAAACATTTAGACTCTTTCAACTCTTTACTTTTCAAAGTCTAATAAACTGGCAAACCAGCTAGAACATGACTAGAATAATAACTTAGTATAAAGATGTTAATGCAAATTGGCAGTGACTTAACATAAGGGTAATAAACCTAAAAATATATGTTCCTATTTCCATTTGAAGTGATGAATAAATCAACCAACTGCAGCAGACCTTTAAAGGTGAATTCAGGCTACTTATTGATTTAATATCTTGATTGAACAGCATCAATCGTTGATGTAAAGAACTTCAGCAAATGTCCATGAAAATGTCAAGAATAATTATTATAAATCCTTCAAGAGAGGTCCTAAAAAAGTTCATTAAACCCTGATGGCTTGAATGGCCTTGCCTTCAGGATTTGCAGTGCTACAGCATAACAAATGGAAGTGATCAGAAAATATCGGGTAAAATTCTAACCTGAACATAGCTTGATTTTTTTTTTCTGTACCAACAGAGAGCTGAGCCTGTAATACTATTGTTTCTGTCTAGCGCTACAGCAAGGGAAATAAAGATGTGCAGTGAGTTTCTGTGACATGAGCTATATCATTACTATAAACGGAATACCATGGACTAAGATATACTATACAACCTGGTTTCAGAAAAATCTGTTTACTTATTTCACAATCAGTCTCTGTTAGCTTGCTGTGAGTATCATTCTGATTCAAATACAGGTTTGATTATTGCTAAACCTGCTGATATAATAATTTATGCGCAAAATTAGCAGTTTGATTTAGTTTTGCTGTAAGTATTCATGCTGCAGGGCAGTTACAGATTTTATTATGACGTTATTTAACATTGTGTTTTGCAGATTAACCTGATACCCTTCATTTTAATCGAGCTAATAAAAACTGCCTTTACTAATTCTGAACTAAAGGTGCATTGACAAAAATGCAATGTTAATGACAACAGTCCCAGTGTACTCAGGTGGTCTAGCTGTGCATTTAAATGTACATTTCCAATCCTGCCCTCTTCCCTTAACTGTTGTATAACAGTCTAAATCCATGTAAGTAAGGCCTGTGATGTTCTTTAAAGCATGTCTGCTCATCTATGCCTACCATGAATAAATATATTGCATATTGCTCACATCAAAGATCTGTGCCCCTTGTTTTATAATTTGCCCAATTATAATACTTTTTTTCATTTTTTGCTTTCCTGTTTGTACCTTTTAATTTCTTTGCTATGATGCCAAATGCACATGTTGTTCAATTGAGTCAGTTAAATGCTAAATTTATTATTGCATCTTAAGAGTATTTTGTCCAGCACCTTTATGGTTCCTTGAGTTATTTTAATAAAAAAATGAATGTTATAATGCATGAAAAAATAAACATAAGAAATGCAAACCTTAAAGGGAATTAGGGAGGTCAAATGGTGTTCCTTTCCTCTGAACTCCTGAAAGCACCTATACCTTCCTACAAAGCCTATGCAATAAATAATGATTCACTTATATATCTCTTATTTGATCACTTGTATATAACTTGTTTTTTGTACATACAAAAAAAAAACACATTAGGGGTTCATATACTCATTTCTTTGAGAAAACCCTCTTGCTGTAATTTGAATATGTTTGAGTCATAATTTGTATTAACATGTTATGGAGTTATAATTGGTTATGGTACCCTCTATGCCTTGTTACCTATGTTATCCTAATTGTTTTTGTAATTGGAGCGTTTCTCCTCGGGTCTCCACTGAAAACGGGCTCATGCCCAGCTGGACCAACCCGGTTAACAAATGTCAAATAAATAAATAATAAATAAATATGTGAAGAATCAAGCTGCAAAGCAATAACAGCAAAATGATAACTTCTCTACAGCTCACCAATGTAACTCCTACAGGCAAGGGGGATTAATAAAGGTTACCAAAATGTATACATTATGTGTACACCTTGAGTAATCTTTCTGAAAGAATAGATAGCAAAACGTTTGACCAACATGTATCTATTGTTGTAAGAAAGTCCTTCAATATTGCACAGCTTATAAGCAAAGTAATTGAGTCTAAACATGGGGATGTCATTGTACCCCTTTACTCAGCCCTCATTAGGCCAGTCATTGAATATAATGTCCCATTTAGCATGTATCTGTCCAGACAGATGCAGCAACTGTAACAGTCACAGGGATACAAGGCCTAAGTAACATGTCCTACATGGACTGACTCAAAGTCAAGTCACTATACTCTGTATCCTACATACTGCTAAGAGGTGAGCTGTGTCTGGCATACAAGGCCGACCCATTACTGCTGGATTTACTACACATCAGCAAGTTGAATAACATTAGAAACACTCAGTCTAGAGATCTAAATGTTTTCTGTAGTATCAACAGAAAGGTTTCTATGGAAAAAATATATTTAACAGAGGATACCTCTGCTGTGGAACAGACTGCCCATCCACATAAATCAAAGTTCATCTCTGTCCATTTCCAAGTGCAACCTAATGGTTGAAAAATGGAAAAGTTACCCCAGGACTGCCCCCTTTACTACTAATGGACAGAGGCAGCTCCTAAATGCTTTATCCCATACATGGGTCACCTGAAATTATCTATGTTATGATCCCAGTTATTCCTAATAGGGGGTAATATATAATTATAAACCTTGGGACAGTTCAGGTCAAGCTATAACCATGTGGGATAGGTTATTTCTGGCACAAAAAGGGAAACTGGCTAGCCTTAAAATGGCCTGCAAAGGCAGCTAGCCAGTACTTACCTATGAATCTATGGACCTATAAAAGCGTTGTGGTAGGCCTGTTCTTAAATTCAGAAAAGTTTACTCAGGGTATACACATAGTGTACACTTTGTGCTAACATTTATGAACCCCTCAAATATTATTTAACATGTTGACAGATCAAGTCTTAGTTTCTTTGTTAACAAAATATACAGTACTATCGTCCATGGACTATAGTATGCTTGCCGCTACCTTTGCATCCTCAAATCCTACATGTAGCATTTAAAGTTTTTAGGGAGATTCATTCACAGTTGTTAAAATGAAATTCCATTTTCATGCTATACAATCTGGAAACTATACCAATGATTTTTAAGTATAATTTCTAGGCATTACTGTGATTTCATTCTAATGTTTGTGCATGTATACATTTATGCAAAATGAAAAGCAAGCTCCAGCATTGTAAGTATAAAATATAAGAAACAATGGTCATTCTGAATAATTCTATGAAAGTATTGCAATTTTCAGTACTTAGTTCAAATTTATGATTTTCTAGTATTTTTGCAGACAAATTGAAACCAATGTCACTTAAATGTTTTGTTGGGGGAATTCAGTTTCAAGTTTTCTTTGCTGCTATCTCATCTTTGTCATGCTACTAGGTTGTTACTGATTTGTCTCTTACTAAACCTTCAGTGTTTTCCTTCTCATATTGTAGTAAGTACTCACATCTACCTATGAGTGCAGGATTACCACTTTCAGAGACAGACAAAGTCTATATGTTTCTGGGCTGCATACCTTTAAATCTTCCAAAATCTGGACATTGTGCTACATATGAATGAGTCAGATACAGTTCCTTCTCGTAACTAGGGGGTTTGAGGCAACGTTTTTTAATTTTAAAACCTGTTTCATCTCTGCTAGACTTAAATAAATCAAATTTCCTAAGTATAATGATATTTCTCAAAAGCCATCAAGTAAATGTCTGCAACCAGATGAGTCGAAGTGCAATACTTAATGTAAACAACATTTAGTGGAACTACTAATGGTGCTGCGGTAGCGTTGTTGCCTCACAGTAAGACATTGTCCCGTTCGATTCTCAGTTAGAGCGTCTTCTTTGTGGAGACATGCGTGAATGGGTGTACCTTCGTTGAAGGTTGTGTGTCAGAGCTGGCAACTCGGCACGTAAAAATCTACTGCCAATCATTAGTGGACCGGAGTTCCGCTGTGGCGACCCCTAACCGGGAAAGCCGAAAGACACAACAACAACTAATGTCCTTGAGATCACAGTTCTTACTCCTTTCAATATGATCTCTCCATGATTTCTTCAAGTATTTTACAGAGTGGGTATTTTAGATTTCAGCAAACCAGTGCTTTCCCTTTGTGCCACAAACACAAGGGTAAAAACTGACAACAGCCTTCTCAGAGTTTGCTTGAGAATCTCATTTCCAGGAGTGGAGAATGCAAGGTCTATGGTGTTCTAAACAAATCACTTTAAAGACTACAATGAAATCCTGACACTCATGTTAACTCTATTATCATTCAAGAGAGTGGTGAAGCCAGGAGTGCTGTAGATAATCATATATACCACCAAATATATGTAGTATTCCAACAAGCAAGCAGGCATGTACCGATAATAGCTTTGTAATGCACCCATGACATTTAAGGAAGGGGTGCTAGTTTCTTCATGTAATGCATATAGTAAGCCATCAAACACTAAGACAGATATCCTAATCAAATAAATACCAGTACTCAACTAGTGGGAAATTAACAGGCAAATCATTCTCATGATCACTGACATGTAAATTCTTCCAGCAATAGATCATTTTGCCTCTTATCTAAGCAATAATCAACTTCAATTGCCCTTCTGAAGATACTCATCTGTAGATTTGATTATTCTTAATAACACAGTGGTCTTGGCATAGGCATTCATGATGTTGTTTGGATCACTTACAAACTTATAACTGAGTGGACCCCTTTTCTATCCACATATAATATCCCCCCTGTTGCCAATGGACCTTGATACTCTCAAGTAGTGAAGTATT
The DNA here is from genome assembly GCF_019279795.1 of Protopterus annectens. Classification (NCBI taxonomy): domain Eukaryota; kingdom Metazoa; phylum Chordata; order Ceratodontiformes; family Protopteridae; genus Protopterus; species Protopterus annectens. The sequence continues at coordinate 1,276,563,727 of NC_056745.1, forward strand.
TATGTTCAGATGAGATACTTGTGTCAGAGCCAGATCCAGCACTAGGCAACCTAGGCAGTCACCTAGGGCCCGCTGGCTGGAAGGGGTCCCCAGCTGGGTGGTCAGGGCCTGCTGGCCAGGGGACTGCCACATTTACTTTTTAATTTACAAAAAAAAAAAAAATACAAGTTTTCTTTAAGGGAATTTATCTTTAAGAATGCCCTCTGCATGCAGCATTTACATGTCATCACACATCCACATGCACCTGCTGTTGCTTGCATCGACATATACATTCATACCTGTTTCATGTCTGCATGTAGAATTTAAACACATGCCTGCTCCTGCTTCTTCCATGGAATTTTGTGTGTGTGTGTGTGTGTGTGTGTGTGTGTGTGTGTGTGTGTGTGTGTGTGTGTGTGTGTGTGTGTGTGTGTGTGTGTGTGTGTGTGTGTGTGTGTGTGTATGTGAAAAGCCCTAGTATAGTTGGTAGGTTAGATAATTTAAACAGGCTCAAACCCTTCACCTTAGTTACAGGAGACAAGAGCCTGAATCCTCTATACCAACTACCAGACTATGTGTTTCAGTGCATTTTCAAGGAACTGCAAGTTTCAGTAAATTTTCAAGGAATTCTGAGCTTCAAGGAAAAGATGTTTACTGCTGCTTGTGCTAAATCTGTTTTCAATGTGCAACTGTTTAATTAAGCAAATGGTCATTACTGTTTGTGCTAGAACATTTGAAAATAGTGTTAGTAGCACAGCAGGTGGCATATTTTCTTTTGATGCAGATAGCTGTGGGTTCTACTCCTACACCATGCTGATACTGAGACGTACGTTAAGTGGGGGTGAGGTGCTGCAGTTCTGAGTGTGTCCTTCTTTGGATGAGATTGCTTGTTACTATGAACGTTTTGTTGGCTTGCCATCCATTCTCTATTGGAATACAAATGGCTTACCGATTTGTTTTAATGAAACATAGGCAATTTATTCTTCAAGGGAACAGGCACTGAATATGTAGATGAAACACTGAAATATAAACTTATTTGCTAGTAGCAACCTCTTCATTAGTTATAGATCTCTTTACTGTCGAATTATTCAGGTGACTTTTACTTCTGCAGAGAGTGTTCATATTGACTGATATTGGTGGATTGTAATGACAGAAGACTGAGTGGCCTTTTATGGTTGAAATGTTCTGCGATGGGCAGTTTAGTCATTATTGGTTCATACATTTTGTTTCATTACTTTCTGGAAAAATGTTCAAAACTACAAATTTAAAACATTCTAACAAGTGGTTCTGTATTATACAAGGAATCTAATATAATACATTTAATACAATCAGGAAGGTGAATCAAAGAACAAATGCATGGTCCTATAAATGTGTGCATGGGATGTATGGTTTGAAAGCAGCCCAAAGTTAAATTTAATCTGCCATTGGCCAGATGCATTTTCTTACGAATTTCAGTGCCGTTTCAATGAATGTGAGTTTTAAGGGCATTGAAGTTTACTGTTAATGCTAAGTCTGTTTTTTGTGCGACTGTATTTTTTTGTTTAGCAAACTTCTATCAGTGTTTGTAATATAACATTTGAAATAAAAGTTTTAAATTAAATAGAAATATTTATAATCATTGTAGAAGTAAAGAAAAAAATAGTATGAACACTGACAGGCTTGAACAGTGTTTATGGTAACTCAAGAAAAATAGCCAAGTAATTGGAGATTGGAATGGCTGGGGTGCTGGGGGGGATCAATCTATTACCCACCCTCGGACCCCATTTGTCCATGATCCAGCTCTGTCTTATATGGTGTTGTTGTGGTCCTTCCTCAGTGAAAACTATAAAAGAGATGTATGGCCAAGCCAGGATTCTGTACAACCACCTGAATGTAAAGAGACAGATAGTTGAGACGAAGCAAGAGATGAAGAAAGAGTCCAACTGGGCATTCCTTGTCTTGGAAAAAGCAAATGACAAGGTCCAAAAGCTGATATGGGTAGTTCTACAATGATTCAAAGTGCCATAGACATTGGTAGAATTAGTGCAGGCAATGCACAAGAACCCAATGACACAAGTATAAACAGTGTGTGGACTCACAGTGAGGTTCCCAGTTGGAATGAGGAGGTACATCAGGGTTCAGCTCTGAGCTCACTACTGTTCATACTGGAGATGTATTACATTAGGAAACAGGATGGAGGATACAGCTCAACAAAGCTACTGTATGCAGATGATGTGAATTACAAACAGATTCCTAACAAGAATTTCATGATTGATAGGGTAATGGAAAGCAAAACTGAAGGTATGGGGGATGGAACTGAGTACAGACAGGGCAGTTGTCATGGCAACAAATTATGGAAATCAGAAGAAACTGAAAGATGAGATTCAAGGGAAAAAAGTGGAACAGATTAAAAGCTTTGAATAACTGTGAGGGGTGGTTGATGAATAGGGAACTGAACACAGAAAAATAAAAAAAACACCACCAACACAGGTATGACCATACTAAAACCAGAAGGACTTTAATAAGTTTAACTAATACACTGAGCGCTTTCACCCTGCAACCTCAGGACTTCTTCAGAGGGAAGAAACCCTGAGGTTGCAGGTTGAAAGCACTCAGTATATTAGTTAAATTGAATAAAGTCCTTCTGGTTTTAGTGTGTGACTCTGTGTTGGTGGCGTTTTTTTTTATTTCTCTGTGTTCAGTTACATGTGTTCACTCTTTTGGGTGTTTTTTCCACATTTTATTATGATGAATAGGGAAGTCAAAATGAAGAAGAAAGAGCTAAAATTTGTGGTGTTGCAGCCAACTGTTATAAAGTGTCAGGTGTAGTGTGTGTGACAGAAGAATGCCAAACTAGCTGTAAAATAAGATGTACAAAACAGTGGTGCGACCAGCACAACTGTATGATACAGATACCTGAGCAGTGAAGGAAGAGCAGCTGAGGAAGCTAGAGGTGATGGAGATGAAGTGCCTGAGATGAGAGGTAGGATGCATAGTGTGTGACAAATAAAGAAATGACAGCACCAGAAGAAATGCCAAAGTAGCTCAAATTGCAGAAAAGGTCAAAGAGAACAGCTTACAGCAGTTGGAGCGCATGCACAGGAAAGCAGAAGATAGTTTGTTGTAGAAGATTTGGGAGAGACAGAATGAAAGCATGAGGAAGTGAGGACTCTGGCAAAGAGATGGCTGGACTTTTTGCAAAAAGCCTGCGGCACTCAGGCATATCTGTGGAAGAAGGCAGGAGAGTAACGTTAAATTTAGAGAGGTGTTAAGTTGAGGCCAACACCCTGATTCCATAGAGAAAATGGGAAAGGGGGTTTGCTGATGCCAGTGAGGATTCCTTCCTAGTTGCTACTAGAGAACGTTTTAAATTTATCCACTTGCAACAATATACTAGTGTGGGTGGCATCGCACAACCAGGATGACAATGCTGTTTAAACACCCATTGTGTCACATGCAAGCTGTGTAGTATAACATTTCCAAGATGCAGAGACTCTGCACTTCATTGTTTCTAGTGTGATAGGTTATCATTGCTGTCTAGTGTGAGTCATATTCTTCAGACACTTGCACCAGATATGATAACTGATATCCCTCTTAACACTTTATCTCTTCAAGATAATATCTTTTAGCTTTGTATATGTCTTCCTTGAACACAAAAGTCCCAATGCCATTTCCAGGTATTGTGCACAATACCAAAGCACAGTACATTAATGGTGTACAATGTGGCCATTCCGTCCACACAGTGGTATGCACAATCAGAAGCAGCACACACCACTCCTTGACAGTGTACCTGAATTTTTATCTTTAAACTATTTGTAAATTGGGTGCAAACTTGCAAGATGCTAGTCTGCATGGAAATGATGTTGATTAATGTCCCACTTTGCAAAGTTGTGTCATATGCACTGTGCACATGTTTTGGTATCACAAACCAATTCCTCAATGGTTAAGCTGCACAAAATTTACTTAGGTAATGCATAAGTTATTCACAAAGCTAGTGGTAGATCTGGACACAGAAGTATTTGACAAAAATGGAAATTACAAACACCCATTGAATGGAGAGCTTGAAACATGGTCATCAAAGTTCCCCATTTTTTAAAGTTTTGGTTATTTTTGCTAGATTAGTAGGTAGCTGTGCTAGCAGAAATACACTCATGTTATTCATTATTATAAGAATAAAAGGAAAAATGATAGAGTAAAAACAGAATACAGTAGAGTGAAATACAACACTTAAAATAACTAGTCTACAACATGTAGTTTGTATACATGCTGTACAGTCAATCTATAAAAATCTTTAAAAATTACAAGACAAAGAATAGCATAACAAAATTGTCAGAGACAAAAAGCTCAAACATAGGGGCTGGGATTCAGGAACATTGTTTATGTGAGTGAGAAATGTAGGTTAAAGACACCAACTAATAATCCACAGAAAAAAAAAGAACTGAGGTCCAGATCCAATTAAAAATACTGTTTGTCCCGGTCCCCTTCAATAATGCACATCACACCAAATGACATTTGACGACCTTTATTAGATTTCCATAACATAGCTTTGATCACCAACTTTATTACAACTATTCATGATATAATTGATACTAGAATACGGCATAACATCCTTACATCCTTGTAATGTTAATCAGGGCAGTGTACCTACTCACCCTGCCCCAGTATGCAGCGTCCATACTTCTACTCACTTTACTTATGAAGCAGCGTCCCATCTCACTTCATACACCATTTATTGTAACATTAATCAGGGCAGCGTACCTACTCACCCTGCCCAACAAGCAGGGTCCATACCTCTGCTCCCTTACTTTACCTATGAAGCAGCGTCCCAACTCACTTCATACACCATCCATTGAATTACCATCGACCAAATAAACACCATCCTTACTTCAGCTTGCTTATCTATTCAGCAAGCTTCCTCTAACTACTCATTTCCTTTCCCCAGATCCTTGAAATGAACATCCAGACATCAGAGGGGGAACAGAAGATGGCAAGCCTATCCCTCTTCTCCACCAACCAGCCTGAACAGCCTGTTCCCCCTCCCTTCTACCCAAAATTGTTCAATACACTTCCCATAAAGGGAAGGGTGAAGCCAAACATCATTTGGTGTACAATAATTACCTGTACATTACCAGCCCTTGGCAATTACCTAATGCTTACCAAAGCCTCACCTGCCACTGGACCAAGAATACTCAACCCCAATCACCAACACTACCTGACCCCTAGCAAGGAAGACCCCAGCTAACAATACAATGTGAATTTCAGTTCTGATACTCCCCAACAATTTCAAGCAAACAAGACATTTCCTTGTGAGTACATATTCAGCTGCACTGCTGGAAAACCAAACTTTTCATCCCCTCCATCAGCTGCCACATTCCTCAGCCTTCAATCTTGCCTGTCGAGTCCACATTCCTTTAGCCCATCACATAAAATCCACTCTACACATCCCATCTGCCACCCCAGTGTTGTCTAATGACCCCACCTCTTATTCGACACCAAAGCATGATCGTCTGGGAATGTTTTGTATCTCACCACTGGAACTCGTCACACCATTATCTACAAAGAAAAGGACAAAAGTAAATCCTCTAATATGTAAGGAGAAGTCTCCATCTTATACTCACCTATTCCAAACTACAGCCACAACATTCCAAGACCCCATCTTTCAGATCCCCTTTCAAGCTATCACATGATGCCTTCTGCCCCCCAGCAATTTCAGTCAGTAACTTTTGCCCACTTGTGCTCCCCATGTGCAACCTCCTCACTTGCCACTGCTTCCGTCATCTGTGAACTCACTTCTTAGCAACCCAACTGGCGCTCATTACACGACCATCTACAAAGAACTGGACAAATGTAAATCCTCCAATATGTAAAGAGAAGGCCCCACCTTATACCCACCTATTCCAAATTATAGCAGCAGCGTTCAAAAAAACCCCAACTGCAAGAAAGAAAGAAAAGATGTAAATCATCTAAAATACATAACGCGCATATCAAGACATCTTCAGAAACAACCTATCCTACAAACCCAGGAAGGAGTATACCACCGCCCCACACATTTATGACAAAGCAGCCATAACTGAAGCTATGCTTCCAATAAACCTATCAAACACCCACTATAAATTTAACTACTAATCGAGTATGTTACAACTAAACCCCACAACTGAAGGGACCTATCAATATCCACAACCAGAGTAAACTTGCGATTCCATACCACATCACTAGTGCACTGTATAAGCCAAGCTAACTTATATTGTAAAACCATCTTAACCTTCCATCTCCAAATGAGTTCAATAATACACATTTTGTGACCTAAAGGAAGTCTATAACTCCTAATTGTTCATTCATGGTGTAATCCACCACCTTTTCTCCAAACAACACTAATTGTAGTAGGGTCATGCATGGCCCAGAGATAACAAAATGTAATGGCTTTGGCAAAATGCTGAACCAAATGTAGTTAGACTATTGCCACAGCTTGCATTGAAAGAAAACACTACTATTAACCTGTAAGGATACAAAGTCCAATACTCAATCCCCATTCCTATGTTGAAGACATTCTCAAAACCCAGATGTAAACCCTGCAAATGTGCATGTGCCGTAAGCCACCATAAGCTGTAAACCCGGGAAACCCATAAACAATCCCTGCCAGTCTAGCAGATACTGTCCAGCTGATGAGGCAACAAGACGTTAGCCAGTTACCAACAATATCCTTCTATGCCCTAGGAACACTTCCCCTACTCCACCTAGAACAAAATGCATTGTTTAAACATGTGGATAAGAATCCATCTCATGTTTTTATGTTTAAAGCTATTGTAAATGTTACATTAGGTGTAAGGGGTGGTGACATCAAACAACTTACTGAAACTCTTGAGTCTAAGTGGATTATTACATTGAGTTCACATAGATATCCAGGTTTAAATGACAGGATACCTTTAAAACCTGCACTACAAAATAGGCGGGTAAAATACTAACCATTGATTGGTTACTACATCTTTTTTAAATGAGTAATGGTGTTTGTTTTATTGTCTGATGAAGGGTTGGTGAACCCGAAAGCGCTTACAACTGTGTTGGTACTGTATCGCTTCTGTATCGTATTTGCTGTTTCATAAATACATTTTTCCACCAAAGCTGTGTCAAGCCAGTTTTTTCTTCGTTTTTGGATACTATTTGTGGACTGGCTGACTTTGGCTGAAGCACTGAGCATTGATTGACTTGTTACTATGAACGTTTTGTTGGCTTGCCATCCATTCTCTATTGGAATAAAAATGGCTTACCGATTTGTTTTAATGAAACATAGGCAATTTATTCTTCAAGGGAACAGGCACTGAATATGTAGATGAAACACTGAAATATAAACTTATTTGCTAGTAGCAACCTCTTCATTAGTTATAGATCTCTTTACTGTCGAATTATTCAGGTGACTTTTACTTCTGCAGAGAGTGTTCATATTGACTGATATTGGTGGATTGTAATGACAGAAGACTGAGTGGCCTTTTATGGTTGAAATGTTCTGCGATGGGCAGTTTAGTCATTATTGGTTCATACATTTTGTTTCATTACTTTCTGGAAAAATGTTCAAAACTACAAATTTAAAACATTCTAACAAGTGGTTCTGTATTATACAAGGAATCTAATATAATACATTTAATACAATCAGGAAGGTGAATCAAAGAACAAATGCATGTATGCATGGTCCTATAAATGTGTGCATGGGATGTATGGTTTGAAAGCAGCCCAAAGTTAAATTTAATCTGCCATTGGCCAGATGCATTTTCTTTGACTGTGAATTTCAGTGCCGTTTCAATGAATGTGAGTTTTAAGGGCATTGAAGTTTACTGTTAATGCTAAGTCTGTTTTTTGTGCGACTGTATTGTTTTGTTTTGTTTAGCAAACTTCTATCAGTGTTTGTAATATAACATTTGAAATAAAAGTTTTAAATTAAATAGAAATATTTATAATCATTGTAGAAGTAAAGAAAAAAATAGTATGAACACTGACAGGCTTGAACAGTGTTTATGGTAACTCAAGAAAAATAGCCAAGTAATTGGAGACTGGAATGGCTGGGGTGCTGGGGGGGACCAATCTATTACCCACCCTAGGACCCCATTTGTCCATGATCCAGCTCTGTCTTATATGGTGTTGTCGTGGTCCTTCCTCAGTGAAAACTATAAAAGAGATGTATGGCCAAGTCAGGATTCTGTACAACCACCTGAATGTAAAGAGACAGATAGTTGAGACGAAGCAAGAGATGAAGAAAGAGTCCAACTGGGCATTCCTTGTCTTGGAAAAAGCAAATGACAAGGTCCAAAAGCTGATATGGGTAGTTCTACAATGATTCAAAGTGCCATAGACATTGGTAGAATTAGTGCAGGCAATGCACAAGAACCCAATGACACAAGTATAAACAGTGTGTGGACTCACAGTGAGGTTCCCAGTTGGAATGAGGAGGTACATTAGGGTTCAGCTCTGAGCTCACTGCTGTTCATACTGGAGATGTATTACATTAGGAAACAGGATGGAGGATACAGCTCAACAAAGCTACTGTATGCAGATGATGTGAATTACAAACAGATTCCTAACAAGAATTTCATGATTGATAGGGTAATGGAAAGCAAAACTGAAGGTATGGGGGATGGAACTGAGTACAGACAGGGCAGTTGTCATGGCAACAAATTATGGAAATCAGAAGAAACTGAAAGATGAGATTCAAGGGAAAAAAGTGGAACAGATTAAAAGCTTTGATTAACTGTGAGGGGTGGTTGATGAATAGGGAACTGAACACAGAAAAATAAAAAAAACACCACCAACACAGGTATGGCCATACTAAAACCAGAAGGACTTTAATAAGTTTAACTAATACACTGAGCGCTTACACCCTGCAACCTCAGGGCTTCTTCAGAGGGAAGAAACCCTGAGGTTGCAGGGTGAAAGCACTCAGTATATTAGTTAAATTGAATAAAGTCCTTCTAGTTTTAGTGTGGCCGTACCTGTGTTGGTGGCGTTTTTTTTTATTTCTCTGTGTTCAGTTACATGTGTTCACTCTTTTGGGTGTTTTTTCCACATTTTATTATGATGAATAGGGAAGTCAAAATGAAGAAGAAAGAGCTAAAATTTGTGGTGTTGCAGCCAACTGTTATAAAGTGTCAGGTGTAGTGTGTGTGACAGAAGAATGCCAAACTAGCTGTAAAATAAGATGTACAAAACAGTGGTGCGACCAGCACAACTGTATGATACAGATACCTGAGCAGTGAAGGAAGAGCAGCTGAGGAAGCTAGAGGTGATGGAGATGAAGTGCCTGAGATGAGAGGTAGGATGCATAGTGTGTGACAAATAAAGAAATGACAGCACCAGAAGAAATGCCAAAGTAGCTCAAATTGCAGAAAAGGTCAAAGAGAACAGCTTACAGCAGTTGGAGCGCATGCACAGGAAAGCAGAAGATAGTTTGTTGTAGAAGATTTGGGAGAGACAGAATGAAAGCATGAGGAAGTGAGGACTCTGGCAAAGAGATGGCTGGACTTTTTGCAAAAAGCCTGCGGCACTCAGGCATATCTGTGGAAGAAGGCAGGAGAATAATGTTAAATTTAGAGAGGTGTTAAGTTGAGGCCAACACCCTGATTCCATAGAGAAAATGGGAAAGGGGGTTTGCTGATGCCAGTGAGGATTCCTTCCTAGTTGCTACTAGAGAACGTTTTAAATTTATCCACTTGCAACAATATACTAGTGTGGGTGGCATCGCACAACCAGGATGACAATGCTGTTTAAACACCCATTGTGTCACATGCAAGCTGTGTAGTATAACATTTCCAAGATGCAGAGACTCTGCACTTCATTGTTTCTAGTGTGATAGGTTATCATTGCTGTCTAGTGTGAGTCATATTCTTCAGACACTTGCACCAGATATGATAACTGATATCCCTCTTAACACTTTATCTCTTCAAGATAATATCTTTTAGCTTTGTATATGTCTTCCTTGAACACAAACGTCCCAATGCCATTTCCAGGTATTGTGCACAATACCAAAGCACAGTACATTAATGGTGTACAACGTGGCCATTCCGTCCACACAGTGGTATGCACAATCAGAAGCAGCACACACCACTCCTTGACAGTGTACCTGAATTTTTATCTTTAAACTATTTGTAAATTGGGTGCAAACTTGCAAGATGCTAGTCTGCATGGTAATGATGTTGATTAATGTCCCACTTTGCAAAGTTGTGTCATATGCACTGTGCACATGTTTTGGTATCACAAACCAATTCCTCAATGGTTAAGCTGCACAAAATTTACTTAGGTAATGCATAAGTTATTCACAAAGCTAGTGGTAGATCTGGACACAGAAGTATTTGACAAAAATGGAAATTACAAACACCCATTGAATGAAGAGCTTGAAACATGGTCATCAAAGTTCCCCATTTTTTAAAGTTTTGGTTATTTTTGCTAGATTAGTAGGTAGCTGTGCTAGCAGAAATACACTGATGTTATTCATTATTATAAGAATAAAAAGAAAAATGACAGAGTAAAAACAGAATACAGTAGAGTGAAATACAACACTTAAAATAACTAGTCTACAACATGTAGTTTGTATACATGCTGTACAGTCAATCTATAAAAATCTTTAAAAATTAGCCCATCACATAAAATCCACTCTACACATCCCATCTGCCACCCCAGTGTTGTCTAATGACCCCACCGCTTATTTGACACCAAAGCATGATCGTCTGGGAATGCTTTGTATCTCACCACTGGAACTCGTCACACCATTATCTATAAAGAAAAGGACAAAAGTAAATCCTCTAATATGTAAGGAGAAGTCTCCATCTTATACTCACCTATTCCAAACTACAGCCACAGCATTCCAAGACCCCATCTTTCGGATCCCCTTTCAAGCTATCACATGATGCCTTCTGCCCCCCAGCAATTTCAGTCAGTAACTGTTGCCCACTTGTGCTCCCCATGTGCAACCTCCTCGCTTGCCACTGCTTCCGTCATCTGTGAACTCACTTCTTAGCAACCCAACTGGCACTCATTACACGACCATCTACAAAGAACTGGACAAATATAAATCCTCCAATATGTAAAGAGAAGGCCCCACCTTATACCCATCTATTCCAAATTATAGCAAGAAAGAAAGAAAAGATGTAAATCATCTAAAATACATAACGCACATTTCAAGACATCTTCAGAAACAACCTATCCTACAAACCCAGGAAGGAGTATACCACCGTCCCACACATTTATGACAAAGCAGCCATAACTGAAGCTATGCTTCCAATAAACCTATCAAACACCCACTATAAATTTAACTACTAATCGAGTATGTTACAACTAAACCCACAACTAAAGGGACCTATCAATATCCACAACCAGAGTAAACATGCGATTCCATACCACATCACTAGTGCACTGTATAAGCCAAGCTAACTTATATTGTAAAACCATCTTAACCTTCCATCTCCAAATGAGTTCAATAATACACATTTTGTGACCTAAAGGAAGTCTATAACTCCTAATTGTTCATTCATGGTGTAATCCACCACCTTTTCTCCAAACAACACTAATTGTAGTAGGATCATGCATGGCCCAGAGATAACAAAATGTAATGGCTTTGGCAAAATGCTGAACCAAATGTAGTTAGACTATTGCCACAGCTTGCATTGAAAGAAAACACTACTATTAACCTGTAAGGATACAAAGTCCAATACTCAATCCCCATTCCTTATGTTGAAGACATTCTCAAAAACCCAGATGTAAACCCTGCAAATGTGCATGTGCCGTAAGCCACCATAAGCTGTAAACCCGGGAAACCCATAAACAATCCCTGCCAGTCTAGCAGATACTGTCCAGCTGATGAGGCAACAAGACGTTAGCCAGTTACCAACAATATCCTTCTATGCCCTAGGAACACTTCCCCTACTCCACCTAGAGTCATATAACCTAACAGTCAGTCAGAATCCCCTACCCAGCCTTGATGCCGTTGAGGGGAAAAGAATTAGCATTAATTTAAGGTTGCTGGTGACCCCCATATAAAATTAAAATGGATGACTGCAATTTTTTTTTTGAAACCTAACTGATATCTGCATATTCCACTTACTGTTGAGAGATAATGCCCCTGTCCTCCATCCTGCCCTTCCCCCATAATGGGTAATGGTTAATCCACCTCGCACCTGCACAATGAATGACCATGACTCACGCACCTGAAAATCCCATGAAACAGCCACGGGGCTATACCTTCACACTGTGGTGAACCAACGCAAAAGCCACTGCCATAAGGCAACCCAGCCCAAGAAAGACAAAGAAAACCATTTCCACATACTACCTACTTCTCAAGCTCTTGGAGCAAGGAACCTGGACAAAACTATCAATAAAGGGGGGACAAAGACCCGCAAATAGGGATACTTTAAATGTTGCTCCTACAACCTAGACAGTGATAGATCAGAAAATTCATGCTAATGAGAAACATGAAAGATATGAAGTCTAAAACTCAAATGTCAGTCATTATTTTCTGACTTCAACCCTCAGTCATTAGTCAGGATTTGCCAGAAAACCAGCAATGTATTAGAAATGGGCTAAAAACATGAGAGGAGGAATGAACATTCTGCAAAATCTGTACAAGTACCACCATGCATGTATGGAAAGCAAGCCTGCCTCAAAGCCTGTTTACCAACCCCTCTTCCCCAAGCCATATATATCACAAACACGTTATGGCTCTAAACCAGCCTTTGTCCATTTAAAACCTAAATTAATTTACCCCTCAAAACAACTATTTGCAAAAATCTGTACCGTTGAGAGGCCCACTCCAAACTCTCACCCCAAAAACCTACTCGTACTCCCATTAAACTAGGAACTATTGCAGACGGGCACTATGTGACTACAATAACTCTCAACCTTAGAGCATGAACATTGAAAGCCTGCATCTGATGTAGGTCTTCACTCACTGCCTTCAAACCCCAACCATCTGCCATCAAACCTCAACTTTACAAAGAAGCCTAAAACATGAAGCAAGTCTGAACCTCCCGCGAAACCACTGCCCATGCTCACGAAGCGGTCCCAACCATGACAAATGCAGAATCACCTTGCAACCCCCTAGAGCCAAGCACAAGACACACCATGAAACTGATGCAGCTCCTGAACAGACCACATCCTCCAAACCAGACAAGAGCAAGCGCAAACAATGCAACAAGTCTGCAGCACCTGCCCATGCTCCAACACTGCAAAAGCACCTCTAATAGCTGTCTAGTGTCTGTTACGACTATGTATGAAAAACTGTATTAGAAAAGACACATACCCAGCACTTGGCCTTCATGGTTCACTTCCCAAAGCACAAAGTCTGTCAACTTTTTTTTTATAACTTTTGCACTGATCCCCTTTGCTACAGTGACAAAGTGTGGTTATAATCACACGTCGCATTTTTGCAAGTGTCCTAGATTATTTCCATTTGCTCTTTGCAGTATCTTTATAAATTAGGGAAGCTTCAAAGATAAACTGCTGTTATGTTTTTATATCAGATTGAACTTGTATTCTTTTTGTTCTCTACCAGCCTAAACTAATTTTCACAGAAGTAGGACTTGTATTCGAGCTCTGCTGCCCCCAAATAAATTTGCTCACCTGATCCTTCACAAATTAAACATTTCAGATTCCTCAGCTAAAATTTTAAGGGGAGTTCCGATTTAATAGGGTAAATGTAAATAATTCCTTTTCAGCTCTAAAGAAATGAGGTAGAATGTTGTGCCATAGTTATGACTCTAAAAATACACCCATACAGCTCCCCCAACATTCCCGCCCGCCAATTTCTCTTTTTTCTCTTCCCCTCTCTTCTCTTGTGTGAGTGCTTGTGTGAGGAACAAAGTGTGGCCCTGCCTGTGAGCTCCACTCTGCTCATGCACAGTGCTAACTACAAACAGCTTCGTGCAAAGCCCGAGAAAGTGGCAATGGGAAATGATGCCATTATAAAATAGTAATAATGACAACTTTACACAATAACCGTGGGAGCTGCAACTACAAAACCCTATCAACAACCAGCCAACCAAAAGCAATTATCCCTCCACAGAGTCTACACCTCCTAACTCAACTAACAACCAATCTAACCTGCATTTTTTTTTGTTTTGTTTTGTTTTACAAAAAGCGCAGAAAAGCAATCACAGCTCCAACCGGAACAAACAAACGGGCAGCCCAAACAACTGAAATCTCGACCGCTTGTGAACACACCAAAATGTTTAATCGCACAGAGCTCCAAGGCAAAGGACACCACTGTACCAATACCCCAACCACAGCCCTCCGAGGTGAATGCACACTGCCATGAGTAAACGGCTGGCTCTCGGCTGAAAGCATACAAGCACCCTGCTCAACTTCAACCGTGTCAAAGGGAGATCATCTTAAAGCACCACAAGTTATGACATGTGCTTCACTTACCTTTTTTTTTTCATGGATAAGTGAAGGCAGCAACCACTCCAACCCTCCTGCGCCACAGAAACACAAGCGACTGAAAGAGTCGTGACCATCCTGCCACTATGCCTGCCCACCAGTCCCACTGACCTGCTCAGAGCCTGTGAAAACCCCTCAGGCACCACTGAGCAAACTACCTTAATGGAGCTCAGAACCAGAAATCCTGAACCCGAGCAAAACCACCACCACCAGTAACAAAATGTAAACCGGCGATGCATATGCATCGCCAATTCAAAGCTTTTTTTAATTTTTTTTACATTTTTTTTTCTTTTTCCCCCTTTTCCTTCCTTACACTCAGACTTTAGACATGCCCGTGCAACAACCAATGCACCACAGATGTTCCAAACAGCGAACCCCCCCTGCTGACAACAAGCAGCCACAGAAACCATCAAGCGAGTGGGCAAAGAATGAACAGGCGAGTCCAAAACAGCGAATGCTGCAGAAACAGAACAACTCCACTTCAAAGAGCTCCATGAGCAGGCCTTAACCACAAGCAGACACACAGAAAGTCAAATGCAGCTCCAGTCATGCAGCACACCAAGCTCCCAGAAATGACCCCATTTCCCCAAGCGCTTCAAAAGTAAGTCGACAATGACTAGCACAGGTCCTTGTCCACTAAACAAAATGTGCTGTCCCCTACACAACCAGCACAAAATGTCCATGAAAACTGAGACAGAAAACAACCATTCCCAGGAACCTCTAGAGTCATGTAACATCTCCCATTCATCCCCATCCATAGACATCCATCTGCACAGCCTCAACCAAAGTCATGCCAAGCACAGCCAAAACATCCCAGTCTCTCTCCACACAAATGCTCCCCCCACTTCCAATTCCTGACCAAAAACAGTCCAAAGCCTACCTGCTCAAGAACCAGAAGGTCGTCATGGACGTAATACTTGCAGTAGCAAGTTCATGGCAAAATGTGACTGCTTAATCCAACTACACTAGACTAAACCTCTTATGCCCCTCCCCATCATTATCTCACTTCCTCCCAACCATCCCTGCCTCCACTTAACCCTTTCACCTCCCCAACCCACTTAACTCCCCTTAATATTAACCCAACCCCCCCCCCCATGAAGATGTCCCGGGACAACTTAGTTTGTTGCCAAACTTCATTTATTGAGCGCTTTCGTCTCTCTAATGTAAACTTCCTCAGAATTAAGTACACATTATCCAACATCCATTTATATAAAACAGCATTCATCATCTCCCCGATCCTGCGGTCAGGCTGCTAAGGATCACCTTCTCTGTATTCTACCCTGGGTACTCCCTCCCTACCTATATACTCAAAAGGAAGAACAACTGTTTTTACCCAGAAGAACTCCCTGAATGTTTGCTTGCTAGCCCTGGCCTACTACTAAGCAACATACTGCAAGGACTCCCTATATCACACTGTGTATGAATTATTCTACCCTGGGTACTCCCTCCCTGCCTATATACTCAAAAGGAAGAACAACTGGTTTACCCAGAAGAACTCCCTGAATGTTTGCTTGCTAGTCCTGGCCTACTACTAAGCAACATACTGCAAGGACTCCCTATATCACACTGTGTATGAATTATTCTACCCTGGGTACTCCCTCCCTGCCTATATACTCAAAAGGAAGAACAACTGTTTTTACCCAGAAGAACTCCCTGAATGTTTGCCTGCTAGCCCTGGTCTACTACTAAGCAACATACTGCAAGGACTCCCTATATCACACTGTGTATGAATGTATGTAGCCAAAGAAATTACCTCTATACTCATTGCTTCGCTACTAATTATTACCCATTTTTCTGCTTGTATGCCCTACTGAGAGTGCGTTCCTTACAGCAGCCTACCACGGACCATTCACTACAGCCCCCCCTCCTAACACTATACCCTTTTAACCACTTAGTTCCACCTAAGGCCTTTTTATCGCTTCTTACCTTTATCCTTTATTATCACTTTCTACTACCACTAGGTGGCAGCACCCTATCACTACATACCTAGAAAGAAACTAGTTCTTTAGTGGCTTCTGCACCCAATGCTGGCTATACTTTCCATTTCTTTTTAACAAATATACATACTCCCTACCTTTTTTTTCTGTTTTTTTACATCCACTCTCTCCTTGCTATATCTCAAACTCTCTCTTTCTCACCTTGTTAACCTCACTTCTGTGTTCCCATATAGCATACAATACCTACCCACCTACCTTCTTTATTGACTCCTGTTGCTGATACTTTTTTCTCTGATCCTCTATCTTGGATTGTTCCAACCCGCTCCGTTCGCCCTGCGGGCTCACTCTGCTCCCCTACCCCACCCCCAAATTCTACCCACCCCCAGTGCATCTACACTTATACTCACCTAACCACTCCTACTTCCTCCCTACATATTACACCCTCCCCTTTCCCTACCACTCCTACTTCCTCTTTATCTTCTACACCCCTATAATTCACCTCCTCACACATCACACCTCCCTTCATATTTAACAACACAATATATATTTCTAATCCCTTCTCCCAACACTAATCAGGCAGCCGGTATTATAAATTTGGTTTGGCGCCTTTTTCTGTGTTTGTTTGCCTCTGATGAAGCTACATGGTTTTAGTAAGGCACGCTGTCTTTTTAAAGTTGAATATTAAACTGCGTTAAGGCTTTGGCTTATTGGACTTGTTCGCACTCTGTTTTTTCAGTTTTCCAAAGTTTGTCTACATTTTTTCTTTTTAGTATGGCTACCGAGTGCTCTACAAGTCCGCCTAGCCCCAATATTTTTGGAACTAACCCTCTTGACAACACAGATATCGCTGCCTTACTAGCCGGGTTATCGCAAAGACTTGATGCGATGAACTCTAGGCTGATGAATATGGAACTAAGTAACAGGCAGGGATCTACTACTTTCCCGAACAACGTTGGCGATACCCCTCGGGTTTTCCTTGAGGGACATGGTTCTGCCGAGACCGGTGAGGGGAGTGCGGAAGTATGCTCTATCGCTACAGGAGCGAGACAATTGCTGCCAGCCGGTTCTGTTTCCAGTGGCTTGCCGAAACGTGTACAGAACGCTTTTTCAGGCAATTCTTCACCAGGCAGTTCGGTTTCGAGTACCATACCACCGGGACAGAAACAAAAGACGCAGCGAGATTTTACGGACTCTACAGGGACAGGAAAAGTTATTTCACATTCTTCTAATACTGGGACAACTGGGAAGGCACTTATTGGCGTTTCATCGGCCACAGATTGGATACATAATGCAGGTGATTTTTTTACTTTCTTGCAACCTCTTAAGGATGGACTGCCGGTGCAGAGTCCCTCTTGTAATAATGATTGTCAACCTGATATTGCTGATAAATTGAAAACTTTAGATAACAAGACTCTAAAGGTCCGTAAACTACAACTGGAAGTTGCATATTTTGAACAATGTATTTCCGAAAGTATGGTACCTAAAGGACTGAGAAATAATTTTACACCTTCCGGCTTAATTAAAGAAAATGCCTTTCTTACTGAATTAAAGGAGATGTTCCAAAGACAAGGAATGGATTTGCTTGGACTGATTGTTAAACATTATAATGCTTGCATTAATACTCTGATTGCTGAGATAAAAATATTAGATGATGACATCAGAATGTTTTCTAGTTTTGAGAAATTTAGATATGATTATGATCGTATTTTTGCCAGTATAGATTCTTATATGGCAAAACTTAAAACGCAGAAAACTAAGAAACTTTTCAGAGACAGACTAGTTTATTCTTCAGACACGGCGTACCCTAAATTATCTAAGCTAGGTACTCATGAAGATGACTTGGCTTCTAGTCAAGACAAGGAATTAGATACTGATTTACAAATTCTGGATGAGGAGGAAGCTACAACTTCCACAACCTACTCTAATGTATTACGTAGAAGTAGTAGAAATAAGAATAAAGGAGGTCCTAATGAGGCCCCTTACCCCAACACTAATATCCCAAAGAATAATTCATCAAATAATGGGAATACACATTTTTTAGGGAAAGGGCCGAACCTGAATCAGGGGAGGAAGAAGAACAGGAATTGGAAGAAATAACAGTTGTTACTAGTCCTTTAGGAAGCACTGTTGGCCCTAGCATAGTTAAAAACAAAAAAGGTGATTTTACCATTTACAATTTTACATCATTGTCTTTTGAACCAGAACTAATTGAGTTGCTCTCCTTAGGCTATAACTTTGTTCCATCAAGAAACTTTGATGTGGCTAAGGTTCTTATTGACCTGAAGTGCTATGTTAGGAAGCTTAATTTAAAGCTATTGTTTAACAACTCCCATGATGTTGAAAGGCCAGCTATTAAACTTCCTAGCATCTTTAACCCCCCGCTACACGTAGGCTTGCGTATTTTTGAAAACGCATGTGAATTAGATATCAGGCATTTATCCAATACCAGAGGCTTGAATAAAAGCATTTTCAATATAACAACAGAACAATTGCAGGCCTTAAACCAACTTAAGGAATCATCTGTCAGGGTTATGAAACCTGACAAAGGTGGGGGACTTGTGGTTTTTGAACATGACTTGTATAATGAAAAAATGTCCCAAGTTTTGGATACACAAGCATATAGTCACTCATCACTTAATGAGATGAATACTAGCATCCATAGGACTAAGGGGTATTTTAGGGACCTCTTTATTGAGGGGAGGATAGACCTCGAGACCTTTGAGTATATTAATATTACTCAACCTAGAATACCAGTCATGTTTGGGATACCCAAGATTCATAAGAATCTTGGGGACCCACCCATGAGGGCATTGATAGACGGAAGGTCCTCCATCTCCTACCCAGCAGCCAAATACATTGATTCCCTGTTAAATAAATACTTGGAATACATTCCAAGTATTTGTAGGGACTCATGGAGTTTCTTAGAGAACATCAATAATGTACCTTATGACAGTGAATTTAACTTCGTCACAGTCGACGTTGTAGACTTATATACTTCTATACCCCATTTGGAGGCTATAGAGTGGCTGGAGTTACTACTGTCAGAATTTAAAACACCAAGGGAAGTCATTAATAACATCACAGAATTACTGGATATAGTGTTATCATCTAACTTCTTTGTATTTGGTAAAGATTTCTTTATCCAGAAACAAGGCGTTGCCATGGGGTCCCCTTGTGGTGCCATTGTTGCCAACTTGTTTATGGCACACTGGGAGAGGAATTTCGTTCTAAACAATCCATTATGTAAAAACAAGATAAGTTTTTACACAAGATACCTTGACGACATTTTTATTCTGTTCAAGGGTAACGAAGAAGAGGCACGTCTTTTGGTGGAATATTTTAATAGTACTACAACATTTCTAAGGTTTACTTCCAAATTTGATAACTATGAGATAGACTACTTAGATGTCAAGTTAAAGAAGGACATAATGAATAATAAGTTCACTTCATCTATTTTCCGTAAGGAAACTTATATTAACTCTTTCCTACACTACACAAGTGCTCACCCATACAAATTGAAAAAAGCTATTGTTAAAGGGCAATTAATAAGAGCAGTCAGGATTTGTAGTGAATTTAAAGAGTTTGAGGAAGAGTGTTTGTTACTTAAAAAATTCTTCTTAGACAGGGGTTACCCTCTTTCAACTATTGATGAAGCGATTTTGGAAGTTACCAACAAAAGAATGAATGGCACTTTTTCTCCCCTTATTTCTGATAAAGGACCTGTTATAGTTATCCAGCAAGATACATTAACAGAAGGGGTAAATTTAGACATTACACCTGTCACATTTATTGAGGAACCTAGAAGGGATTTTTCTTTGTCCTTTTCTACAGTCTTTTCATTAAGTTCCAAAGAAATATCAGATATCATCTATAAAAATTGGTATTTTATCACCAATAATTCATTTTTGGTTGAAAAACTAGGTGATAAACCAAAGATTACATTTAGAAGAGGGCAAAATATTAAGGAACTACTGCAAACATCAAGTGTAGCTAATACTTTTCAAAAAACAAAAGGATGTTTCACTTGTGGGACATGCAATTGGTGTCATGTCTTGCGTACAGGGAGCTCATTTGTTATTAGAAACAACAAATATTGGATAAACAGTAGAATTGACTGTAATACAAAATCTGTCATATATGTCGCTTCTTGGGCTGTCCGTCTTTCTATGTTGGAAAGACGGACAGAAAACTCAGGGAGCGCATATATCAGCATATATATGCAATAAGGAATAACAATTGTGAAAATGCTCTTGCGAAGCATGTTTCTTCCAATTTAGGACATAGCTTTGTATTCATGGGGATTGATTGTAAATACAAAACTATCAGGGGAGGTCCCACTTCTTTACTTTTAGAAATTTTAGAACTGCAATGGCAGCTCAAATTAGATGCATTTAACATACCTGGCTTAAACGAGAGCTGCAATATTTCGCCAGTATTGAAATATAGATCTTACCTCCGCTGATTAGTTATGTTATCTATAGTTTGGTTTTACTTTACCCCCTAATTCTTTTTTTAGACCCATTATATTGGTACCTTTTTCCTGGTCCCATATTTAATGCACAGTCCAAGTTAGAATTTATCTGTGACATATAGTATGTTTTTTATTTACATACATAATTGGGTTTATCTATATATAAATCTAAATGCCTTGGGCAATGAATTAAAATATTCTTTATGAATCTTAGTTAAATCCTTTAATAGATTTTTTTATATAAAACAAAATTATTGTTTAAGAATTTTTATAATATGTATATTTTTTATTATATTCTTATTGTGTACTAATTCACTTTTTATTAAGGTGTGTATGTGTAAAAGGTTTTTAAAACTTGTTTGATTATGTTACACTCACTGACATATTGTGCTTTAGTTAAAAGCACTTGTTGACATTTCAGATACGTTATGAAATGATGTTACATGCTTCAGCTGATTTTAATCAGGCAGCCGGTATTATAAATTTGGTTTGGCGCCTTTTTCTGTGTTTGTTTGCCTCTGATGAAGCTACATGGTTTTAGTAGCGAAAACGCTGTCTTTTTAAAGTTGAATATTAAACTGCGTTAAGGCTTTGGCTTATTGGACTTGTTCGCACTCTGTTTTTTCAGTTCTCCCAACACTACATATTCTACCTTAGTTAAGCCTCAATATGCTTACAAAACTTCTGCAATTCTCAATCCAACTATTACTACTTCTGAGCCTTACTTATATCCACTACCTTTCCCAGCCCAACACCACAAATCACACACCATTACTTCGCACAACCAGCTCACTCCCTTCAACTCACTTACACTCATTTGTCTCAATCTCCTCTGGACTATATCCCATTTATACCCATCTGTTTTTTCACTACAAACTATCCTCTACTTATAAACACTGTAACCCCTCTTTAACCATCAATATCTACTCAAACCTGAAAATATACAATATACAAACAAGGCAATCCAAACATCTCATCAACATAATCCAACACCTAACAACCATACTACTATCTGGAGATATACAACCTAACCCAGGCCCAAACACTACTTCCCCTACATCTAAATCCATCCTATTTGCTTCTCTAAATGCCCAAAGCATAGTTAACAAAATCCCCAATCTCCATGCCTTGCTTCTCAACAACAAACCTGACATCTTAGCTATTTCTGAAACCTGGTTAAAACCTCACATAAAAGATATTGAAATAGTGCCACCAAACTACTCTATCATCAGAAAAGACAGGGCCCACAAGAAGGGTGGTGGGGTAGCTCTACTCTACTCATCCACCCTTTCCATTACTCCCTACAACAAACCCATTCCTC
This sequence comes from Protopterus annectens, assembly GCF_019279795.1. Classification (NCBI taxonomy): domain Eukaryota; kingdom Metazoa; phylum Chordata; order Ceratodontiformes; family Protopteridae; genus Protopterus; species Protopterus annectens. Next base: position 1,276,585,826 of record NC_056745.1, read on the forward strand.
ACTTCTCCAATGCTGAATTAGTTCTAGCTCTGTTTCAAATAAATAAACACAAACAAATTTGCATAGCCTCACTTTACATCCCCCCTGGAGATAATACCTCTGTACTTGAGGATATCCTATCCTGGCTTTCTACCAATATCAGTAATGAAACCATTCTCATGGGAGACACAAATATCAATTGGTCTTCCAATAATTCTCCTACATACCCCCTAAACATCAACCTATATAAGTACTCTCAGCTAATCAACCTCACTACCAGGCCCTCTAAAGACTTCTCCAGTGGCAGTACCCTAGACTGGATATTAGTCTCTCACCCCCACTACTACACTGATAGTGGAACTCTTCCTGACTCCCTCAGTGACCACCTTCCCATTTTCACTAGATGACTTCCATCTCCATTACATGTAACTCATAATTACATCAGCACTTGGAACCTTAAAAACTTCAACCCAATAACCTTCTCAGACTCCCTAAAATCAATAAACTGGAACCCCCTAAAAACACTACCCTTGGACAATGCAGTTGCACACTTCAATACAACTTTCCTTAAACTACTGGATAGTCTTGCCCCCATAAAAAACCAAAAGAATACGAAACAACTCCGCCCCCTGGCTAACAAAAAACACACTAACTGTCATGCGACTTAGAGACAAAACCTGGGCACAGTACCAAAGATGCAAAACTCCAACCACCCTTAATGAATTCAAAACACTCCATAATTCCATAAAAACTTATCACAGCAGATCGACAGAATTACTTCTCCTTACTCCAAAACAACCACAAAACCAATCCTCAAAAATTCTGGAAAGGCATCACTACCCTCCTAAAACCTGGCACAGCAGAAAACCCAACCCCAGACCCAAATGCACTAGATATAGATCTGGCTACCCAATTCAACTCTTTTTTCATAGACTCTATTACCAAACTAACCTCATCCTTCTCTAATAACACCTCACCCCCTGCTTCTGCATCCCCCTTCTTGTCATCCCCTTCATCTCCAATCACTCAACTCCCACCATTCTCCCTAAAACCCATTCCTACTTCTACCATAAGAAAACTCCTGCAAAAACTAAAACCATGCACCAATGCCCCCGATAACATTCCCTCATCCTTCCTCAGCATAGCAGCTGAAGCCATTGCCTTCCCCATCAGCATCCTAATCAATCGTTCTAACCAAGAAGGGCTTGTACCCAAACTCTGGAAAAGGGCATTCATCATTCCCCTGCACAAAGGAGGCAATAATAACAATATTACTAACTTTCATCCCATTGCCATCCTCTCTCCTATATCAAAACTTCTAGAGAAATGTATTCATCTTCAACTCCTTCCCTATCTCTTAGATAATAACTTACTAACTCCCACACAACACGGATTCAGACCCGGCCACAGCACCATGACTGTCCTCCTTTCCTTCCTGGAAACTGTAAATAAAGCCAGAGATTCTGGCTCTACTGTATCTATGCTCTTTCTTGACCTCTCTAAGGCCTTTGATACTATCTCTCATAACCTTCTCCTAACTAAACTATCTAACCTAAACCTATCCCTTTCCTCTCTCAGTTGGTTCACCAGCTATCTCTCCAACAGGCAACAAGCTGTCAAGTGGAAAAAAGCCATCTCCTCTTTCCTTAACACACCCACTGGTGTCCCCCAAGGTTCCATTTTGGGTCCTCTCCTTTTCAATATATTTATAAATGATTTCTTCCACTCAGTACCTCATGCTAAACTTATTCAATATGCAGATGATTCCACAATTATCTGTTCAGCCACATCCATCCCTGCTCTCTTAAAACTGACTCAAGATGCCTTTTCTACCACAGAACAGTGGATGATGGACAATCATCTAGCACTCAATGCATCAAAAACCAAACTTATGGTATTTACCCCCTCAAAAACCAACACCATTGATAGAAAACTATTTTCCATCGCTAGCCAGAATAACACACCTCTTGAACTGGTATCTGAAACCAAACTACTAGGAGTCCAGATTGACGACCAGCTTAAATTCAATAACCACCTACAACTAAACATAAAAAAAAAACACCAAAAACTTGGCATGCTCTATCGACACAATCGATTCCTCACTAGATCTACTAAGCTCACTCTTGCTACTACATTTCTCATCCCTTCCCTCCTTTATGGTGCCCCTCTGCTAACAAACCTACAATCCTCTCTCAAAACAAAACTGTCCGCTTGTTATAATAAAATTGCAAAATTTGCAACTAGCCACAAATCATCTACCCATCACTGTGTATCTCTCCACAAACTTAACTGGCTAGAGCTTCCCAACCATCTCTCCTACACTCAGCTTACTTTTGCTCATAAACTAATTTTTCATCCTTCCCTCTGTCCCTCTCTCAGCTCTACCTTAAAAATGCACCTGCCACAAAGACTCCTAAGATCTAATAACCAAAACCTAATAGAACTGTACAAACCCCGTCACTCTCCAGGACAAAACCTCCTGTCCTTTGCCCTGGCACGCCTATGGAACTCCCTTCCTCCTTCCATCCGTATCACCACCAACCTCCCTGCTTTTAAAAGATCACTGCACTTACATCTAACATCCTCATGGGAATGCTCCTGCTCCCTCCCCTCCTAGCCTATTCTTCACTTCCTATGGGCAGCTTTACCATATATTACCAGACACCGAATAATAAGCCAACTGTAATGACATCTTATAATTCTTTTATTTTACTATTTCACTCAAGAAACTATATATTTACTGCAGCAATGCTTTGTTTTGCTACAAAATGTAACCTTAACATTTTTATTATACCTGCTTAAATCTGTGTTTCTACACAAAAAAAAAAAAAAAAAAAAAAAATTTCCTTTGTAAATGCTTAATCTTTGTTCTGTCTTGAACCCACAAATTACCACAATTGTTAACTGCTGTAATCTTTTTTGTTTACCAATGTTTTAAAGCTTTGTCTTTAACTTACAAATGATTGAAATTGTAAACTGCTGTAATCTGTTTTGTAACCTTTGTTTTGGAGCTTTTCTCCCCAGGACTCCATTGAAAACGGGTTCTTATTGGCCCAATGGACTATCCTGGTAAACCAACTGCAAATGAATAAATAAAAATAAATATAACAATCACCTGTACAAATAATGAAATTTCTTAAAGCAACAATGCCATAAAATGTAAAGGCATAATATAAAAGCATAACAAAATATCTATTTTAGAACACATACATTGCATAAAAACGAACAAAGGAATACATAATAACTTCACATGCACATGTGAACACTCTTAAAAACAGTTTGACAAATTAAAACCTTCTTTATAGAAAAAAATTGTGCTTTCAATCTTAAAACAGAACTGATGGACACAGCACTGTTTAGTCCTGGGATCACTGTTGCATTTGTTTTAATTTGCCATTTCAGTTCTGCTAATTCCAGGAAGTCATTCAAGGGTCCCCCTCTTTCTCCTAGATTCATTTGTTCAATAACAACAAACTTAAAGCTATGTTCTTCATTGGCATTAATATGGACTGCTACTGCATTGTTTTCATCTTTCCTATTAATATCATAATAATGCTGATAAATCCTACTCCATAATGCATTTTTTGTTTTGCCAATGTAGTAACAAGGACATTTTGAGCATAGATCCAAATACACCACGCCTCTGTTGTTGACATTTTCCCTTTTATAATATGTTTCCCATAGTTAGGGATCAAAATGTCTTTCCCTTCAAGAATGTGCTGGCACTGTGATATTAATAAGAATGGCTCAAAACTGTTTAACTTTTCAGAAAGAGCAGTGCTGCACAAAAGGGTCTAATTATGTAAGAAGCTCACTAGCATAAACAGAACAGGTTGTGCAGTGACTGGTACAGCACCTTGATGGGTCACGTGACTACATGAGAACAGTAGTGTGCATGAATAGGAATGCTGGTGATGTTGAGAATGGGACAACAAACTGGGGATTTTAATGAAACACCAGAAAAGGGACACTGCAGAAGGGGAAAGGTTGCAGTGATGGCCAACTGTCATACCACAGTACTGCAACAACCTGAGGTCAGTAACTTCAGTGTTTGCCCTCTTGGCTGGGCTCAGCTACTATTGGCCTCAGGAAAAAGCAGCTGTATGATGTTAACAATGACACAAGGTTGTAATACATGTTCACAATGTGGCTTCTAATTGCCCAGCTGCTGGTCCAAAAAGACCACCACCATGCTTTCTACCTCCTTCAGTCATGAGTCTGTACTACTATTTACAAACCACTGAAAGTAACAGGGAGCCCTCCAGTTAGATGGCCTACATTATCCTGCAGAAAGATGTGCCTAGAGTCCATTGTGGATGCAGCAGATGATGGCAAGGCAGATGCGCACTGTGCAGTGGTTCCTGCCACAACACACCTGTCACTGTAGGCTTCAGGGCATAAAATATAGCCACAAATGGAGAGAGATAAAACAAGAAAGTATAGATGGATAGATAGATAGATAGATAGATAGATAGATAGATAGATAGATAGATAGATAGATAGATAAATACATAAATAAATAAATAAAAACAAAATACCAAACAGAAGAGGAAAAGCATAAGCAGTCATAAATAATGCATGATTCACTAGGCAGCAATATAGGCCCCTGAAGAATGAAGTGTTACTTAGTATGAAATAGCAAATTAAAACCAATATGTGCACCAAAAGGGGAAAGATTAGATATCACCCAACCAGTCTGTTATATGCAGGATGTTAGCACAGTCCACCTTGTTACAAACACTGTGATTGTGAGAGACACTGAAGCTGGGCTGAACAATCTCCTGTATGTGTAGTATCCGGAATGCCGGCACAAATTAACAAATGTTACCCTGTATGGCACTGGAGATAAACTACCAGAAAATTTATATACATGGGAAAACAAAACCCATTGGCAATGTCATGTCATATGATAGCTGTTATGAAGCATCACCCTTGAGCCTGTTATTAAGAGTAAATATGGCAAGCTTATCAGATCATTGTGTATAAACAATAAGGTGGACATACATGGGTGCATAATTAGAATGCTGTAAAAACTCTTCTGAAAATTAATCCTGCCAGACTAAGCAACCAAACACAAATAGCAGGAGGGAGAAAGCTTCCTTATTTTTTATGGTGGTGCCACAAATGGAGATGATGTTCTTGAACCAGTCTAGTTATAGCAAAACACAATTCAAGCGATTAATGCACCTTCCATTCTTAAAGATAGAAAGTCCAAAAAGAAAAGCACATCACTGAATGGTGCACTAACAGTGCAAGAAGCACCTAACTTTTAGAAGGGGAATACACAGAAAAACTATCTCTGAGGAAACTGTGTCATTAGTAAAGGTAAAGGAACAGGACTCCCATGAAGATAAGTTACCAGTCCTACATAACAACTGGAATGCTTTCAAAATAGTTCCTCCCCTTCCCCAATAAAGAAAGATAGTAGTTTAAGTTCCATGATCCACAAAATATATATGTCTACTGCAATCAAAGGAACCACAATGGAAAAACAAAGCCTTTCTGGCATACAAAAGTAATGAAACATAAAAAATTGTAAAATGCTTACATTAAAACATGTGCAATGCCTAGGTTTTAATACAGTCAATTCCAATGTATAGGTTCATAGGTAAGTACCAGACTAGCTTCCCTTGTTTGCCATGCAGACTTACCCAATTTCCTCTCCAATGGTGAGAATCAAACCCTGTATCTTGTGTGGAAAATGCTTTACTCATTATACTAACTCCTAACACCAAAATTTAATGAACGTTATCCCCTACATCGATTTAAAACACATGTAGCCACTATAATATGTACATTGGCATCTTGGTTCATACCTCTCAAGTATACCTCATTACGAGGAACGTATCTCATTTGGGGTCTTAAAAAGTTCATGTTCCTCAAAGTTCCTCAATGTTCCACATTGAAATACTCTGTCACACATTCAGTGTCAGGGATTTTTTTAAGTGAAATCCATGGTAAATAGAAATGAATCATATTAATTCATTAAAAAATCTTCTTTATAAGTAAAACCAGCACATTTTAACCATCCTTTGGTCCTCCTAGTTGAAGTTGTTAGTAAGCCATTAGTATTTGTTCCACATTTTGCCCATTTGTTCCACATTATGAGGGCTAGTGTTCCTCATTTTGGAGATGGAAGGTTGAGAGCTATGTCTTGGTTAACAGACTGAACTAATAACACAGGTCAAAATATCAGTCTACAAAGAAAGGAATTATTTCAACATGCCACATAGGAACTGTATGTAGAAATAAAAAGACTTATAAAAATTAACTGCTTAATCATGGCAGCAACTATCAAATAGGGACCTAACCACCTGTCCTCTTTATATTATTTCTACCTGCTTCCTACCATGCAGTTCAATGATTTGCACATCTGTCAGAGTTAGGATATAACAAATTAAGTGCAGACATGAAAGAGACATTAGGAGATAACACAGGGCAGATTTAATCTCATTAACAAACAGGCATGTATATGCCACCCAATCCAGTGTAACTGAGAGTGAAATGTTGGTGCAGTTTCAATTACTTATATCCACGATGCATTTTGGAATGCCTACTTACCAGAAGAACTGTCTTTGGAGATGTAAACATCCTCCTTTATCCCAGGTGATTTTTTCTTTATTAGAACTAACTGCCTCATACAATTGGGACCCTGCATAATCTTCCACAAGGTAACATCTATGTGCTTATCTAGTTCGGGAGACATAAAATGGCAGATCAATAAACTTTTAAAGGTTCAGGTTTGATGACAGCAGAAAGTATGGGGATATAGGTGCAGGAGAACAGCCTGTGTAGACTCTTGACAAGCAGGGAACACCACCTCCTGGAGACACTCAGCAACATGGTGAAAAACAGGAGCAGACATTGAAGAACACTCAGTAATAGAGACTAGTAATATCTGTGGAGTCAAATCAAAAGTGTCTGACTGCCTAAAAACAGGTACAAGATGCCACACACTCTGTATCTATGTGACCTATCACCCACTGAGTTTATCTTTTTTCTGGACAATGCAGAAACAAAATGGGTGGAATCACCCAAAAGCTTAATAAGTAAATAAATAAAAATACATGGCTTCAGATGCCCTCAGATGGAAACCATAACAAAGGGCGTCATTACAGTTATATTAATATTGTAAAGATGTTACAACTGATTAGCCACAACTTCTAACTTGGCCAAGCCTCCTAAGTTCTAGCTGAAATAGCCCTCAGATAATTCATTATTGTGAAAAAGAAAATAGAACTGTTCATGGAAATAAAAGTATCACTATCAAACATTTTATGCTCTGCAAATTTAAGTTCTGTGCAGTAAAGTTATTCCATGGTGCTTTGTATATTTGGACAATGCACAATGCACACTGCTAGGAACTCCAACGTCAGTTCATTTAATATAAGTGTGAGATCAAGAAAGGACTTCATGTCAAGGTGGATGATAGACCTGATGTGAGTTACAGAAAAACCCACAGGATGAATAAAAGAATCGCAATGAAATCTCTGTCCATACACCAGTTAATCTTCTAGGCTACATACAATTGTGATGTTCCACTCCATAGCAGTAAGTTAAAGTGCGTATTCTTCTTGAAGAAAATGTCCTGAAGAGGTATCTGCAGTATAGGCAATAAGTACCCTGTCTGCAAGAGGAGAAGCTGCAATGGGTTGAAGTTGTGTAACAGTCTTTTCAACTGTAGATATAACAGGCAGCACAGTAACAGGAAGAAGACTCACCCACTTTAAGATGATATACTCAGAATTAAAGCAGCTAGCTAAAACCCTCTTGCCTGGGTCCAGAAGTGCCAAGACTTAAATCATTCATGATTTGATCCCAAGTTTTATCTCAAGCAGCATATGTGACAGAGTTCATACTTATAAGACAAAAATCAGTTTTAGAAAAACTATTACACCGCTAAGAAAAAGTTTTCATTTCAGGCAACAAAGAATTTTTACAACAGAAACAGAAGCTTTTTCTGTAGCCTTCATCACTAAAACTTATTTAAGAAAATGAATTTGGTTGAATAAGTGTAACAAGAGATAAGGAGAAGGCAATTTAAACTTAGCATATAACTATATAGCTAAGTCACCTCCTTTCTACAACAGATAATGTACAGTGACTTAAGTACCTCTGGATTACTGTATACTTCACTGTGTGGAAGAAGGAAAATAGTAACAGACCTCCTTAACTAGAAAGCAAGAGCATTGTGAGGCCTACTTATATTGAAGTGAAGGAGCAGCATGGGTAAAGTGGTGAGGATAAGATGTCGCAAAAGGCTTGTCATTTCTTACATATGTTAAAAACTGTAAAAAATGCTGTACTGTTTTTTTACTTGTGTTAAACAAGTTGAAATGCTTTACCATGACTATTGTTTGTGTGAAGCAAAAATTAATATACATTAATGTGACCAATATCGTATTTCAATCAGACATCTAAAGTATACTCTGTCAATAAAGTGACTATAATTATTGTTTATATAGGCTCTCTGCAGATTACAGTGACTGGCCTTGCTGTTATTTGCTCATGATAAACAGTCATTGTTCTGGCTTTGTAGAACTAATATGTATTTATCTAAAGCAATTTGGAATACTGTTTGTTTAAAACAATGCAGAAATACATCCCTATGTTCACTATGCTGTTATGACAATTGGACAGCTGAGGGTATAGCGTCATCAAATTTGACAATAGTTGCTTGGCATGTGGCTTATTGCTGAATACAAGTGACTGACCATGTTGTTATTCGTGCAAGTTAAACAGCCATTATTCCAGTTTTGCAGATATAATACACAGTTGTATGAGGCCAGCTGAAATACTTTACTTTTAACAAAATCAAACATTTAAGGTATACACAGTCAACAAAGTAAATGTAATTAATGAGTGTGAAAGCTGTCTGTGGATGAAAATAACTATATGTGAGGGAGGGATTCAAGTGTATGTAAAAGTAACATAGTAGCTACAGTTTCTTTCACTTGCCCTCATCCATCAAAGTCAAACATCAGCAATGTATTCAATACATGGCTTCCTGTGGCTGTTTGGGGAGTATGTATGCCATACTAACTGACAATTTGAATAGTGGAGCAGTGAGTAATATTTCCATTTCATACTGCTCATTTATCTGGTTGAGAATTTTGGCTCTACTCCCTTCTGTGAAGAGTCTGCTTATAATTCTTTTATCTTTGTTGGTTTTATTTGGGTGCTCTGGTTTCCTTCTCTAGACCATCAGCTATATAATGTATGTCTATGTACATTTAATTTTTACTTCCATTCCAATCAATACGAGAGGGATACACAGAATTATTTATTTATTTATTTATTTGTTTATTTATTTATTTATTTGCAGTTGGTTTACCAGGATAGTCCATTGAGCCAATAAGAACCCGTTTTCAATGGAGTCCTGGGGAGAAAAGCTCCAAAACAAAGGTTACAAAAAGATAACAGCAGTTTACAATTTCAATCATTTGTAGGTTAAAGACAAAGCTTTAAAACACTGGTAACAAAAAAGATTACAGCAGTTTACAATTGTGGTAATTTGTGGGTTCAAGACAGAACAAAGATTAAGCATTTACAAAGGAATATTTTTTTTCATTTAGTAGAAAAACCAAGATTTAAGCAGGTATAATAAAAATGTTAAGGTTACATTTTGTAGAAAAACAAAGCATTGCTGCAGTAAATATATAGTTTCTTGAGTGAAATAGTAGAATAAAAGAATTATAAGATGTCATTACAGTTGGCTTATTATTTGGTGTCTGGTAATATATGGTAAAGCTGCCCATAGGAAGTGAAGAATAGGCTAGGAGGGGTGGGAGCAGGAGCATTCCCATGAGGATGTTAGATGTGAGTGCAGTGATTTTTTAAAAGCAGGGAGGTTGGTGGTGACATAGATGGAGGGAGGAAGGGAGTTCCATAGGCGTGCCAGGGCAAAGGACAGGAGGTTTTGTCCTAGAGAGTGATGGGGTTTGTACAGTTCTATTAGGTTTTGGTTATTAGATCTTAGGAGTCTTTGTGGCAGGTGCATTTTAAAGGTAGAGCTGAGAGAGGGACAGAGGGAGGGATGAAAAATTAGTTTATGAGCAAAAGTAAGCTGAGTATAGGAGAGATGGTTGGGAAGCCCTAGCCAGTTAAGTTTCTGGAGAGATGCACAGTGATGGGTAGATGATTTGTGGCTAGTTGCAAATTTGGCAATTTTATTATAACAAGAGGACAATTTAGTTTTGAGAGAGGATTGTAGGTTTGTTAGCAGAGGGGCACCATAAAGGAGAGAAGGGATGAGAAATGTAGTAGCAAGAGTGAGCTTAGTAGATGTAGTGAGGAATCGATTGTGTCGGTAGAGCATGCCAAGTTTTTGGTGTTTTTTTTTATGTTTAGTTGTAGGTGGTTATTGAATTTAAGTTGGTCATCAATCTGGACTCCTAGTAGTTTGGTTTCAGATACCAGCTCAAGAGGTGTGTTATTCTGGCTAGTGATGGAAAATAGTTTTCTATCAATGGTTTTGGTTTTTGAGGGGGTAAATACCATAAGTTTGGTTTTTGATGCATTGAGTGCTAGATGATTGTCCATCATCCACTGTTCTGTGGTAGAGAAGGCGTCTTGAGTCAGTTTTAAGAGAGCAGGGATGGATGTGGCTGAACAGATAATTGTGGAATCATCTGCAACTATCTTTTGAAATGGTAGTGAGACAGGTACTATTCCCAGATAGAATTTATATATTCTTGTAAGCATTTGTTTTCTCATTTTATCCCTAACTACTATTTTATCAGATTGAACATTAAGCGTTGTTTGCAACTTATTTTTTAAAAGAAAAAATATCCTTAATTTCATTCCTTGCAGTGGTGGTGCTGCAGTAGCATTGTCGCTTCACAGTAAGACGTTGTCCTGTTTGATTCTCAGTTAGAGCATCTTCTGTGTGGAGACATGCGTGAATGGGCATACCTTCGTTGAAGGTTGTGCATCAGGGATGGCAACTCGGCACGTAAGAATCTACTGCCAATCGTTAGTGGACCGGAGTTCAGCTGTGGCGACCCATAACCAGGAAAAGCTGGAAGACACAACAACAACTTGTCATTTTTGTGCAGGAACGCATTGGAGTAAACTGTTGGAAAAAAGTTCCAAGATGCACCTCAAAGCATCTAGAATGCTATGATTTTCTAGGGACCTCATGGTTGCCGCACCCAAATCTTATAAATAAATAAATAAATAAATAAATAAATAAATAAACAATAAAAGAACCACAGAGGGAAGTTTAATGATACACACAAATAACAAGCTTTTGCAAATAATGTGTCATTAGGTTTAAAATGCTTAGGGACTCTAACACAAATTTATATAACTGAAAAGTCACACAAAAATTATTGCATCATTTCCTATGCTGTCTAGCTTTCTGCACAGATTCCCCAGACCCCCCAGCTTAATATAGTTACTTCCTCAATATTTATTACAGCGTAGTCTTGGCCAGTTGTGTTATGTTAATATGGTTGATATAAAAGGTCAAAAGATAGACAATGTATGAAAAACAAGAAAGAAGTAATCTATCTAGATGGTGTGGAACCACGATGTAGAAAAAAGGGAAGGACAGTGTGGGTGCAGGGGTATCAAAGTGCAACAGGTGCACTGTGGAGTCCATTGTCTAAGGCTTTTTTTCTCTTAAGGTTGGCCCTGTTGATTACAGTTAATCATCTGAATCGTGCATAGCCAGTAGAGTGGGTAAAATCAGTGGGTAGTGAGGTAGCATGTGGATGAAATAACTGACCCCATCTGTTGTTTTATTAAAGGTAAATTGTTATTGACCTGCCATAGTATAGCCCTACCACATTCTAGTTAGCCCCACCTATTCAATTGTTTCCTTTTTTATTAAAGGTAAATTGTTATTGACCTGCCAATGTATAGCCCTACAACATTTTGGTTAGCCCCACCTATTCAATTGTTTCCTGTACCCACCCCAGACCTTAGTTTTAAAATATCGCCACTACTGCAGGAACTCATGCTGTTTATCTGACAGTAGTCCACACTTTTGAATGTGTTCAATAATTTGTGCATAGAATATTTATTATGATATTTTTGGCCAAGAGACAAGTTGTTTGCTGTTTACCTTTTGAATGTTTTGGTTAGAGTGCAACTACTACTGTTGGATGGAAATGATTTACTGTATTTCATGTGAACAGTTTGTAGTACAGAAATATTAGAACATTCTTGAAACTAGGTGTAAGCTTCTGTAGTAAGTGGAACATTTTGTGTATAGATGGATATATAAGTAGATTAATAGATAGATAGATAGATAGATAGATAGATAGATAGATAGATAGATAGACAGATAGATATGAAGAGGAATCCTAGAGACTTGAAACCCTAACTGCAGAAATCCTGGATTAAATACATGAAAATATGGCTAGTAAGTATAGTCTATTTTTTCAACAGAAGAATTTTTTATGGATCTAAACTAGAATGGGGAAAGGACATGAATTATTGTACAGGACTGCTGTGAGCAGAGGTTACAATGTTTCTGAAGAGCCTTATATTACAGGAATGGTCATGTGAAAAAAAACAGAAAGAAAATACAAGCAAGACACGGACAAGCACACTTACAGTTGGTTATACGGATATTCTTCACAGAGGAAACAGGCCACATTTTATCAAAGGTCGGAATATGGCATAAAAGGTAAAAGGGGAGTGGATATTCACTGTAGCACCCTTTGTCCTTATTAATAGAAAGGGAGTGGATGGAGATCCTGACCTTAGATGATGTCAGACATAGCAGACAGAGAATACTTTGTATCTGGCGTTACAGCAAAAGGGGACTGTCCCTTCCTTACAGATAGAATGGTGTGAAAGGATTCCTGATTCAGACAAGTTTCATGGGAACCTTGTTCCCTGAAGATGTCAGCAGAGCACAGTTAGAAAAATTTGCAAATTGAAAGGTTAGGGACATCAGGCAGTGTTCTAAATTCTTACAGAATATCACATTTAGAAAGACCAAAATATAAATGCCAGTTCAGCAAAAGAGACGGTTATAAATGCCAACAGTGCTCTATGTGTAGATGCATTCAGGAAGCCTTTATTTCATAGACACCAGAAGTGGAAAATCTTATCCAGTGCCAGGTTTTTACATGTAGTTCTAGGTATGTGGTTTATCTGGTGAAAATTTCTTCCTGTGTGCATTTTATGTGGTAAAAACAAATAGGGAATTAAAGAACAGACTTTATGAATGTCAGTATGCAATCAAAACAAAGAACATTGATAATACATTAGCTAATCATGCAACTGAGTGTAAAACTTTCAGGAAATTCTATGTCTATGTGATTGATCATGTCACCATTGATTTTTCCATAGCTGAGAAGGGGAGCTCATGTATAGAGAGATGAGATGGCAGATGGAGCGTTATGCATATAACACACCTGGATTGAAGAGTAGTGTCAACTATAAAGTGGTACTTAATGGAAAACAACAATATGATAAATGCAAGTAAGATTTATTCATTGCATGTTATTGTACATAAAACTGTTTTTATATAGTAGTATTCCTTTAAGAGTTAACAAGATTGATTAAATGAGTTTTTTGATTTGATAGTTTTTTAAAGATACTATTTAAATGTTCAGTGTACATTTTGTACTCATTCTGAAGAAGATCATTTTAATTCGAAAGTGCTAAATCATTAAAACGGTTGACAATTCTTCCTTTTTTGTTTTCAAGTGGTGTTTTTTCTATCATTGTTTTTTTTCACCACCCACAGTTGAGACTTCAGTTGTTTTTCTGTTTCAGACTGGAAAAGAGTCAAGCGGCAATGGAAAGGAAAGAGGACCAAGGATAGGAGAAACTGAAGAGAAGATAACTGAAGATGAACATAAAGTAAACTCATCATATTTCTAAAAACTGTAGAAAAACCTGAAATCAGAATCAAACCCTGTACTATGTGTCTGTAAGGAGACAACCTTAAACATTATGCCAAACCCACCCGTAATTGCAATAATTACTTAAGTAAGAAGTTCATAGGCATGTACTAGGCTAGCTATCTTTGTAGACCATTGTATGCCTAGCTGATTTCCTTTCAAAATTTTTAATCAAAACTTGTACCTTGTGTCAGTGAGGTAAACACCTTAACCAATATGCCAACCACCAACAAATTAAAGAGGCAATTGGAAAAAACAATATGCATTTGCCATATGTTGACACCTGAGGATATCAAATAAGGTAAACAAATGGAAATAAAGTATGCTTTAACAAAATTTTGAATGCCAACCTGGCTTTTTTAGTGTAAAGTAATCAAATAATGCATGGTTGGCAGCTAACCTATTACCACTTTTAGGTCAATAGATCAGTGATCAATGTTACTGGTATAAGATCTCTATAATAGCAGGGTCAGGATATATACGCCCTTTCCCACTATTGTATGATCTCAAGGTTGATATGCATAAGTTGCAGGGGGATGTGGAGAATGTTTTTGGATTTTCATCAGTTTGTAATGTTTTGGAGCATGCTCATTCCAGTGCACGTAACATGCATTTTTGATGAGTTTGGAAAAAAAGATAATTCTACCTGTCCCTATCTCTCTCCTTCTATCTCTGTAGCTCACTCTGTCAATATCTCTATCTGTCTCTCTCTCTGCATATATATATATATATATAGGTGTGTGTTTTTGTATGTATATATCCTATCATGATACAGTAAATACTGCATATTATTAGATTTTTCTTCATTTTATGCAAGTTCCTTGTAGAAGATCTAAACACTGTAGTCAGAAAATGCCTAATCTCTGGACCAGACAAATATCAGCTAAGCTTCTTTGGATGGCATGGGTAAGTGAAGAACAAATTAATTCCTATACTGCAGTACTGGTCCGCCACTGTATAGTCAGCACTATAACGATGTGTCTTTGGACATTAAGGCAATGATAACTTGATAATCCTGTGATAAATGCTTTTCCCTAATGTACTGTGCAAGAAAGAGGGCAACAATAATCCTGACTGCATGGGACAGGTGGCCATTTATGCTATAAGGAACATACATTTTGTATATAATTATCTGCACATCATAAAAAGTATGAAGAGCAAAGTTAATTTTCTTAACTAGTATAATGTTAAAGTATTTGAACCAAAGTAATCTGTTAATATGGTATCAGTCTGGTCTGTTGACATTAATTCAGTTACATCTAAAGTTAGCAAGCATTTGGTCACCATACACCGTTAGCTTGGTCTTGGTGGCATTCAGAATTAAACAGCTATAGGCTTGTTAATTATCTAGTTAAGTACCTGTTTCGTGAACTATGGAAGTGTTGCTGCTACAAACTAACTACATATTGTTGATAACTATAGTGACTAGAAACAGCCTCAGCATTAGGCTGTAACATTGTCCACAATAATAATTGCTCTGGATAGAATGCTATTCTAGCTCACCATGGATGCTGGTGGTCGCCATATTGATGACTGACATCATAGATTGCTATTCTAGCTCACCATGGATGCTGGTGGCCACCACACTGGCAACTGACATCATAGAGTCAAAGTTGAAGTAGCTAGTTTGAGATAGGTATTGACAACCACAGTGTTAGACACTAAGATGGAAGGGAATGTTTTGGAGTTACATTAATGAGATCACAGGAAAAGAGTATGGCAAGATCTTGTGTATAAATGGAATTTAACAGAGGTAGTGCAATTTAAAGTAAAATAACTTTGTTCATTTCTTTTATGTAGGTAGGAACAGTTTTGCTGCTGGTTGCTGTGAAGACTCAAACCAGAATGAGGCCATAAAGCAGCAAAATTACATGAAGCAAGTACAGGTACAGATACAGGGTGGGAGGGTGTCCAAATGGGTGGGAGGGTGTCCAAATGGTTAAGGTGTTTGCCTTACAAACACAGGGTGCAGGGTTTGAGTCTCACAAGGGATAATTGGCTAGGCTTAAAATGGCTCGCAAGGGCAGTTAGCTTAGTACTACTCTATGAACCTATGAACCTATGAACAGGTAGTGATACATTTGTTAAAGGCAGAATGCCGTCACTGAAGGAAAATCACGCAATTGTAGTCAATGCAGTAAGAGCTCTGATAAAAGGCTATGTGATGTTGCAAAATTATGCTTAAGTTGTATACATAAAAAATATAAAAAATAAAAAGAAAGTAATAATCAGCTTAAAATAACCACAGAATAAATAGACAAAGGGAAAGGCAACCCATCTCTATCCTTTGTGCAAGGGGGGGCAGTAGGATAAAGATGGGGTGCACCTTGGGTATATGGGGAATTGCTTCTTTCTACTACAGTGTCAAGGCCTCCACATTTTTGTAGAGTGCATGCAGGACCTTTCCCACCCTTCATCCAACTTGCTCCCTCCCCCCAAAAAAGTGAAGAAAATGAGAAAGCAGCAGTAATAATAATAATAATAATAATAATAATAATGACAATGATAATAAAAGTAATATTACAACACATTTATGTAAATTGGTATGGTAGTCTACCTAAATATTCAATAAACACATTGAGGAATACACAGAGCAAATATTGCTACAGGAACCATTTATGAAACATTAGTGCATAGTGGGAGGGGGGGTAGGTATGAGCATTAATAAGCATTATATTGGATAAGTATGAGGGTTAATAAGCATTATATTGGATAGGTATGAGGGCTAATAAGCATTATATTGGATAAGTATGAGGGCTAATAAGCATTAAATTGGATAAGTATGAGGGTTAATAAGCATTATATTGGATAGGTATGAGGGTTAATAAGCATTATATTGGATAGGTATGAGGGTTAATAAGCATTATATTGGATAAGTATGAGGTTAATAAGCATTATATTGCATAGAGTCCCCTTCTTTGGTCTGCATTGATGAGTATGATTTGGTTAGTGTCACGACAGATGTATTACACACTGCAACTGCAACATTTGAAGAGTTTGTGTAACAATGTAATGAACTGCTGGACAAGTTCAGACAAAGTGCAATAAGAAATGGAGCAGTGGGCAGATGAATAAAAGAGGAAGAGGCAACAGATCTGCAACAGGAGGATAGAGATAAGTGAAAAGAAATCAAGGAGAGAGGAATAGAGCAAGCAAGAGGGGCACAGTCACATGAGCACAGCCATCCCTAGGGTGATGAGAGAGATGCAATGATCTGATAAATTACACTCACAATGGTTAATGGTTGAGATATTTACTGATGACTTCGGGGAATACTATGACTCATTTTTGGCTACATTGGGTCAAGATAGTGAGAAGAAGTTGCAGGTTGTAGTGGGATCTGTATTGGTACCCAAAAGGTGCAATGTGATTGCAGTGAGGCATGAAGAGAAGGTCAAGTGCCAATAGAAGAGAAGCCATGGCTGGCATCAAATGACTTCCCACTGGAGCTAATTACAAGGTGGATTGAATATCTCCAGGCACTCATGGAAATGACAGCTAGATCAGCATGCAGCTGGTAACCCAAAGAGTGCAGACATCAGTGGCCCCTACCAGGTCTCATTATGCAGATTGTACAAATTTGAAAAGGGGCGTTAATGTTCATTGATTTGTTGGACCAAGATGAAGTATAGAGAACATTACTGATTTGAACAACTGGTGACAAAAGACCTCGCTGCAGCCTTGACAGCTTTGGACAACTAGATATCAAGCTGCAAAACCATGAAGAGGAATAACTAGGTCTCAGGCTATCTATATCTTATGTCAATTATGTCAGAGCAAATTCCTGAGGACCATGTAAACGTATTATTTTATTACCAGGAATGCTCAAAGGATGACAGGTAGCCATGCGTGTTTGTTAGATTATCAAACATTCAGAAAAGCTGATGATAGCTAATAAGAACCATAGATGAGACTCATACTACCGAGTTGGAACTTATGACTGATAGGGGGTCTCCACGCATGGGGAGAAGTACAAGGTGCATAACAGACCAGGCAATGTTAGGCATTTAATGCTTCTAAATGTAATTGTCTCAGCTGTATATTTACTGACATGGGTGTCTGTTGTGAAGGCCCACATGCAAGATTTAATTATCATAAGATGGCTGCAGCTGGGAGGGGTAGACAGCAACAAGGGGCAGCTGTAAATGACCCAAAGTGATTAATTTTTGACTGTATGTGGGGCAAGGGACAGGCATACTTCCAGGGTTATGGGGTGAGTAATTTTATATAAGTGTGTCTAGACTGGGAGGTACAAATCAGTTAAATGAAATGTTTTACAAGCATACTTGGGTAGATACTTCAGCAAAGACAGCAGTGTGTCTGGGCTGGGAGGTACAACTCAGTTAAATTAACTGTTTTGCAGGCATACCTGGTTGGGTACCTCAGTTGGGGCTTTAGTGGTGGGGTTTCAGTGGGATATCTTCTAAGGGATGACAGTCTTTCACAAGGACTTCTTTTAAAAACTTGAAGTCAGTCAAAAGGAAGGAAGGCATTTTGAGGGCACTTCTTGTAAAATGTTAGTGGTTGAGAGGTTGGTGGGTTGATTTGGGGTGCTGCCTGTTAATCATACAAGATATGCTCAATAGGGTTTGTGTCAAGAAAGAGCTGAAAGAGCATTGACTGAATCTCTCTTGTCATATCCAAGAGCAGAGACACTGAGTGGCAGCCTTGTTAGAGGCCACCAAGGTGTAATATGTTTTCCTGAATGTAGTAATCAAGCTCATCAAGGTAAACCATAACTGTTGGCTAAGGAAGCTGGATATAGCCAGTTCTACTACCAGCTCACCACCAGGAATGATATTTGTTAGTCATGTACTTGGAAGAGGTACCACCTTGATAAGGCCAAACCAATGTGCTGTGAGGTGGCTTGTGCCATGTTTGAGAGATTGGTTATAGCTTTGTATTAAATATAGAAAAGTGCAAATGGGAGGGCAGTACTATATTATTAGGATGCGTTCTTGATAGTATAAATGGACAAAAGGGAGATGAGGGAGGGTATTATTTAACTGCAATTGGGCAACGAAATAGGTGTTCCTCTAGCAGCTGATAGGTTGGACAGACTGGATAAGGAATTCATTTTTCTGGGGCTAGAGGTAAATGCTTTAGGGTATAATTCAAAAGAGGTCATGTTTTTGTGATGAATGACAAAATTAATTTTATATAAGCCAAAGAAAAATATTCCCTGATACTATGTCATCACTATGGCTGTTTACTTTGCATACAGGCCAACATGTCCAGCTACAGAGATCACCAGATTACAGACAGTACAGCTGAAAAGAAAGAAGGGGAAATATCACAGATGTATGCTTAGATGGGTGAAAGAGCATCTAAGAATTTGAAAAGACTTTCTGAAAGATTTCAATTACACCTCATTTTGGCAAGATGACTAGCTGGGCAACAATCACTTAGAATTGTACATAGATGACTGGGGGGTTGGGTTTATGAGATGGTTTTTGAAATGAAATGGTTCACAGATTTGTGACCTATGGAACAAAATCAGAAGGGCATACTGAAGGGCATTACTTTCTTAGTGTTGATATCCACTTGGGTGCATTGCTGGTGTCATGTAAAAAAAATATTTTTTTATTTTTATTTTACATTTGTTTACTGGGAAGGACCGACTGGACACAGGTCCATTTTCAGCTGAGGCCCGGGGAGAAAAGCTACAAAATGCTAAGCATGGGAATACAATACAAGACCATAGAATGCATATCAGAAAGTAACAACAATAAAAGTTGGCAATAAAGATTGCAGAATAAAAAGATTGTGTTTCAAACTGAGAATCAAACCATCACTATGTACCCATGAACTACCACACAGGCGGTAGTCTACTTAACATCGAAAGTGTGATAAGAGACCTTGGGACACAGGTGGACAGTAGTCTCTCCTTTGATAATCACATCATCATAGTAGTTAGGAAATCCTTCTACGTGGCACACCTCATCACAAAAGGTTTCTCATCCAGAAAAAAAGAGGTCATCGTTCCCCTCTACTCATCACTCATTAGACCCATTATAGAGTACAACGCCCCTTTTGGTATGTACCTCACAAGACATCTACAACAACTGGAAAGGACACAGAAATACCTCACAAAGAGGATTACCTCAAACAGAAGCCTTACGCAGACTGTCTCAAAAAACTCCAGCTTTACTCTGTCGCATATCGCCTACTCAGAGGCGATCTCTGCCTAACATACGAAGCTATGTCAAACCCAGTGCTGCTGGACATGCTCTACTTAAAGAAATCCCAGTCCCTCCGAGCTACACGCTCTAGGGACCTAAACCTTGTCACCACAATAAACAGAACATGCTGGAGGGATAGATTCCTGTCTCAGAGACTTCCCATACTCTGGAACAAACTACCTATCTATATCAAACAAAGCTCCTTATTAGCACTCTTCAAGAGAAATCTTGATGATTGGATGGGAAATAGGAAATTCACCCCATGGATCACTTCTGTGGCTCTACTTGACAGGGGCACAGGAAAATAATTTTCTTGGGTGGCAAAAGCCAGGGTACCATTTGGCTAGGCTTATATAGGCCCTAGGAGCCTAGTACCTACCTATGAACCTATGAACCTATGAAGCAAGTTCTGGATAAAAGAATTTCTAAATCTCACAGTGTTAGATTCATGCTGAGAACATTAGTGTTAACAGTATTTAAGCAAGCAATAAAGCCCAACAGGGTATGTGTTACTGTGTAAATAACACACACCCAGGGTGGTGTTCTGAGGCTTGATGCCACAGGTGGAGAGTCTCTACACCTCTGAAAAGGCTTTATTTACAAAGTAACACATACCCTGGAGGGCATTATTCTGCTTAGAGAATGTGCTATCTGTAAAATTGTTTTGTTTTATTATTTATTATTTTTTTTATTACTACATTTTTTTTTTGTATTTCGATGTTAAATAGTTCTTCTGCCTAATGTTTTAAACTTGCTGCAGTATACATAAATGGTGTTGGAGGAAATATTTTACATCCAAAATTTAAGATTTACACAGAATGTTCAGATTTTTACTTCATTTTTTTTGTTCAGTTACTCTGAAAATTTGTGGTTTGGTGGCAAATCATTGGGGATTGAAGTCACAACATAATGAAATACATATAAGTTTTAGGCTTTATTTTTTTCAGAGAATACATACTGAAACAAATCCTTTTATTCTAGTACCCTTCTAATTTTATAAAAGCAATGTTTAATATTTGTTTCTAAACTATAAACAAGAAATTATATTTACCACAGAGACTCTGACTAAAGTTTCACTCCACAGTGAAGAAAAAACAAAAAATACACTAGAAATGTAATTAGAGCTTTTGTTTTAATATTTAAAACTTCTTCTTCTTTCTGTTTTGGAGCCTTTACTTTAGGCTTTATCCATATTTCTTGAGCTAAGAGGTTGAAAGGTATTCCTGTCTCTTTAATTTTAACTGCTGCTGCACTGCTCCCTCTCCCTCTTTCTCTCTTTCTCTCTTTCTCTCTATCTCTCTCTTTCACACACACACACACACACACACACACACACACACACACACACACACACACACACACACACACACACACACACACACTCTGTCTCTTTTTAATGCTTCATTTAATTTTACACTCACTAAACAGCAAACGTGCTGCTTAGCAAGCATACAATAATGGCTCGATTAAGCTCACTCATACTTTCAGGCATGCATACATTCACTCATACACACAGCAAAAGCAGTGTTGACAGAGTATAAAATAGCATCAGCAGTTAGCTTCCTTATAGTCTGAACTACATGGCAGCTTAATATGCTGCTGTGAAACATCAGACTTGTTTTGTAGTGGACATTACCTATACATTAACACCCTGCTGGAGAATGTTCATTTTCCAATCAGGGTTTAATGTATGGTTTGCTCATTCTCCAACATGTAATATAATATTTGCTGCTAGATATTTTCCAGATTAACTGAACTCTATCTCAGATAGCATTTGTCATTTGCAGCTGCACACATATAAAAGGACAGCACCCATGGGAAGGAGCCAGGAGACTGCTATCTCATTGTAGATTTGTGAGAATGGACAGTGAAATCATGTCAGTTGATAAAAAAATCCTGGATACCAAGTATTTGGAAAGTTTATGATGGGGGATGCAGGTGTTTGTATAATTCTTACGTTCATTAGAATTTCACAGTAGGCATCATTTATTATGGGTGATTATGAGATATTCAGTGCACAGGTTGCTAGAAGATATGCAATCAGAACCAACAGAGTACATCTGGTACCAATGAGCTGCACCTTCTAGACATAAGAACTGGTAGTTTATACTAAGACAGGGTCATGACCAGAATGCTTAAAGGCTGGGGAAGACTTCAAGATAGGCAAAGGGATCAAAGACAGCACTTAGGAATTGATACTTTACCCCTTTAGGGCCACCATACCACATGTGACAATTATGCAACCTTTCTAATGCAGTTACTGCAGATGTTTCCATGTACTGGAGTATTTCAGGACTGTGAGTGTTCAGATAATGGGATTTTAGGGTCTGATCCCTTCTTGACCTAGGGGGAGCATTATAATCATATAATCATAAAGCATCAGGCAGTATTTCTGCAAGATAGGCCAAACACAGACCAGGGCATAAGAGGTTACCACATCATTTTGTCTAAGTGGAGGGTTAACTTGGCATTTATAGTGAAAGGTGTAGTCAGACTGAAGAACAACAGAAGGGGAACAAAAGTTACATATCCAGTATTTGGATCTCCTTTAGGGCACATCTCATAGACACAGCAGTTTGATCGAATGATTAAGAGCATATTGATTAATATAAGTATTATTTAAACCAGCTTTTCAACATATTATGTAATGACTGACTAGGCAACTAAACCAAATAGTAGAAAGCGCCACTCAACTTAAAAGTCCAAAAAAGTATAGAAATCCAGGAAAGTTTGTTGGCTCACCACAAATTTATTATGTAAAGTTCCAAAACGCACATCAAGCAGACTGGCACAGACAAAAAGTACACTCCACATCCACTATTAACGCAATTCTCCCAATACGTTTTCGTCATATAACTGACTTCATCAGATCAACACTCTAACCCCAACCTTTCTTTATATATATATATACACACACACTAATTGATCAAATAAATCAATTAATAAATTATCAATCAATAGAATTTAAAGTTAAAACATTTAAACCATTTTAAATAAGAGTAATTTCTATTAAAAACTTCTTGTTAAAAACACATTAATTTCCTTACTTTCAATTAGGTTAACATTGAACAATTGTTATACATTTGCATTGAAATTAATTTTAAAATAGTAATGATAGTATAAAATAGAGACATTTTGTTAATTCTAAAAGTAAATGAAAAAGAAGTAACCATGCCCTCTAGTGGCAATTTGTTAAAATTACATATAATGGAACAATTCTTCAAAAAGAATCTGTCTCCCACCATAAAAATCTCTTAAATATTATATAAAATTATGTAAAAAATGCTATGATTCAGGTAGTTTCGCTTCTTTTGCTCACACAAGGTGTATGGATGACCAAAAAAAAAAAAAAAAAAAAAAAGAAATATACAAATGTTTAATTAAAAATTAATAATTAAATCTATTCATAATTTCGCTGCTCTTAATTTTAAAATGGGGGCTATACTAATATATTCATTTAGGCCTGGGGTTTTGTTTGCTTCTAGTGACATTTGCCACCACAATTCACGGTATTCTAACCTTTCTTCCCAGGGCCCTCCTCTTATGTCTTTTTCTGTGTGCTCTAAAACCGTGAAATTAAAACTAGCTTTCTCACACATTCTAGTGTGCTTGTATAGGGCATTCGTTTCTTTACAATTTTTTATATCATTTAAATGCTCAAATATTCTTCTCTTTAATTTCCTCTCAGTTTTACCTATATAGAAGGATTGACATACATTACACATGCTAAGGTAAACTAAACCTGTGGAATCACAATTCTAGAAATACTTATCATTAGTTATGGTCTTATTTCTACTATTGATGTAGATAGTATTGGTGTTAGAAATATTTGCACATTGTGCACACCTACCACACTTATAAGTTCCCTTTCTCCTTCTATCTTGTGGTACCACGGTGTATTTGTTTTCTAATAAATTTTTTATAGTTAAAGAATTTTTAAACACTACCTTGGGCACCCTATTAATTCCTAGGTCTAATTCTGTTAGCTCTATAAACCTATCCCATTCCTTGTTAAAAATCCTTCTTATTTTATTGTTGAATGTATTGTATTCTAAAATTAAAGCTAAGTCAAAGTTTTCTTGTTTGTTTTCTTTACTTGGTTCATTTAAATTGTCTATTCCTTTATCTTTTTTAATAATAATGGGTGCAAATCTGTCTTCTCTTCCTAAAGAAACCTCTTTTCTTATTTCCTTAATCAGTTTATTTGGATAGCCCCTTTCTTGGAACATACTCTCCAGTAAATCACATTCTAAGAGGAAGTCCTGATTCTTACTTGTCATTTTACTTCCTCTTACAAACTGCCCTTTTATTATATTCTTCTTTACATGTATAGGGTGGGCACTATCAAAATGGAGGAAAGAATTACAATATGTGGCTTTTCTGTATATTTTGGTTTCTAAATGACCTTGTTCCTTACATATTTCTAAGTCCAGATATTGCACCGAGTTATATGTCACTTTCCAAGTGAACTTTAAAAAACTACTAGTGTTATTCAAATATACTAAAAACTCCTGGAGTTTGTCTTCTCCCCCATTCCAAAAAATAATTATGTCATCCAAAAACCTATGGTAAACTGTCATGAAGGATTTATATTTACTTTCCAATACAAATTTTTCCTCCCATTTTGATAAAACCAAGTTAGCATATGTGGGGGCGCATGCCGCGCCCATTGCGACTCCTTGGATCTGTTGACTAGGCAACTAATCTACTAAACTGGGAGGCATCAACTGATATTAAGAAAGTTGATAGATGGCTGTCTGGTGTTTGTATGTAGTATGTAAAACAGATACAGAAACAATGAATAGCATTACAACGGATAACAATAATAAAGTACCCAGACTCTGGAGCCCCAACTGCTCAAATGTATAGATTTTATGGGAAAACAGTCATCTAGAATCTGTGTTTAATTTTCTTTATTGGCCAGAAAACAGTCTAGGTCCAAGGGGATTCATTCTTGAACTGAGAAAAGAAAATAGCTCAGGTGAAAGCCGAAAGAATGCAACTCAGTGTAAATAATCTGGTAGTATGTCATTAGTTTATGGTGCAATTCTTTTGGAGAGGATGCTAAAGGACATATAGCACATGATTATATAGATATTTACTGGGACACATGCAGGTATGATTTACGTGCAAACTAATATATATATATATCCACTTCTCAAAAGGTATGGCTTCAAGGGAGGCCCAATAAAACTGAAAACATGTATTTTATATATTAACTGTTTTGTATTATCTTTTATGTGTGGGTTACATTAATTGTTGAAATATAATAGTATATGGATTTGACTGCAAATCAATAGCAAAAATCCAAACTTATAAGAAAAATATTGGTTATTTTGAGTACATATGTGGCTGGGTGGAGGAGAGAAAACTGGGGGTCACACTGCATGTCTATAAAGACTCATATAACATTTTGTATATGGAGGCTCAATGCATATTTTCAGCTTCTAGGAGATGCTCACAACATTTTTGTGGTATGAGGGATACTGTCTGTGATACACCCTGGGAACCTTAGCTGTATGCTTCACTCATGATAGTATGTAAGCCAGATGGTTTTCAATTAATGACATCTAATTGGACAACTGCGAACTAAAACTACTTCCAATCAGTTGTTGCTGTTGGCTTCACAAGTGTTTAATAATTAAGCGCTTTTGTCTGTTACACAGACTTTTTCAGAGTACAGCCTCTTTTTGCATTACCATTTAAAACCTCTTGTAAATCAAAGAGCCCATGCTATGTGCTGTATCTTTAAGAAGCATGTCAAAGACTGAGCATGCACATATAAATGTTAAACACATGCCATTCCTAGTGCCATTTTGAGAGTGCAACCAGAGAGCATGTGCTATGTGCTGTATCTTTAAGAAACAAACTTCTATTGTGATGTGTTTGTATAAAATAAAGCTGCTTGAACAGAACTGACAAAGACTCTTCGACTGTGTCCATAGTAGGAGAGTGACATGGTGTCAGAAGTGGGATCGAAGAGAATAAGATTCAGAGCCATTAGGTGCAGAGATGACTGTGAAGGTAAACTAAAAGAAACAAGAAAGGAAAAGAGCCATAAAAGAAGCAAAGGTAATGAGAACATGCACAAACTACTTATTTCATAAAGAGGACAAAAGGGGGCATTACAAGGGCACAAAATGCATTATTAAACAAGTGGAAGGCATAAAAGGCTTATTAACTAAAGGAAATGTTTAAAGTAAAGGTGTTTGATGAAACAATTAACAGAAAAGTAAAACAAGCATGTTTAAAGGCAAAACAAACACGTTTAAGGCAAAACAGGCTTGTGCTATTGAGCAAAGTTACAAGTACTTGCATAACTGCGCTTATGTGCAAAACCCTTTACTGGTATGTGTTAATATGGCAGATGGATTTCAAAAGCCCTTACCTCTTGTATTTGATCAAAATATTGCAGATAATTAGAGAATATTTGAGCAAGAGTAAGATATTTTTATACAAGCAGCTTATCCAGATAAAGATGGATGCCCCATGGCATTAATTTTGCTAAACCCAGCTGGGTCAGAGGCCATAGAAAGAGAGCATTCATTTGTGTGTGCACCAGCAGTGTATGAAGGAGAAGGTAAAAACAGTCATATTGTTGTACAGGCTGAGTCAAGGGAATATCCCGAGTGTTTGAAGTACAAGTTCAGAGAAATGTGTAACCCCCAGACAAATATTACACTGGAGAGGCATTTGTTTCACACAAGAGATCAGAAACCAGGGGAAACATTTGCAGCTTATATAACTGATCTGATAAACAAGGCTAAAACGTGTCAGTTTGGTGACTTAAAAGATGAGTTAATAAAGGACAGGCTCGTGTATGGTATTAGTCCTGCTATAAGAAAGATATTGCTTCTCTGTAGTGATTTAATGTTGAGTAAAGCATACATTTTCCAAATCCATGAAGTGACAGAAAAATACACAAGTATGCTTGCAAGTGACAGGAACATGATTTCAGCAGACTCCAGAGCAAATGTAGACAGCATGCAGCATGTGGCAAACAGAAATAGGCCTACTAAGCATATGGCAGCTACAATCCCTGCTTGCTTATGAAGAAAACTATGCAGTTTTTCAGTAAGTTCTAAGGCCAGTTCAGTTAAAGGAGCATGTTCCTCAATGCAGTATAAGCATGAATCAGCAAAACCTAAGTCCAACTTTATTATTTGTTGCAACTGTGGTGCAAATCATGAGTCTAAAAGAGAGAAATGCTTAGCATTTGGTCAGCAGTGTCATGCGTGTAACAAATGGAACCATTTCCAAAAAGTTTTCAAACCAGGTAAACCTCAGACAGTTATAAAGAAAGGTCACACAAAAAGCAGTTTGATCAAGTAGAGACGCAGCAGTCAGCTTTCTATGTGGATGGTGTATCAGTAATTGCTGAAAGAGCTGATACAGTGAATTTATTGGCAAAGAGTGAAGTGTTCTGTACTATACAGATCGATGGTAAATACACAGAGCTTAAAGTAGACACAGGTTCAAAGTATAATGTTATATCAGCAAACACATTTGCTAGGGTGAGAACTAATGAACAACTCAATGTGGCCAGTAGTGCAAAACTTGTTGCTTATGGAGGTGAAGAGATTCAAACCGAAGGCTCAGTGATGCTTTCATGTTATTTGTCCAAGAACTGTTACAACTTGTCATTCTATGTAGTCAGAAGACCAGTACAGTCTTTATTAGGTCTCAAAGATAGTCTGAGAATGAATCTGCTTTCTTTTACCAAAGAATTTCATCATATAAGTGCAATTCCTAGTTTTAATTTTTCTGAAGTCAGTTTCTCAGAGTATGCTAATGTTTTCGAGGACAGGTTGGGCAAACTTCCAGTAGTGTATTCCATGAAGTTAGACCGAGAAGTCACTTCAGTAGTCAGACCAACAAGAAGAGTTCCGATAGCTATAAAGGATAAAGTTAAGGCTCAGCTGGACAAAATGGTACAGCAAGGCGTAATTTGTCCAGTTACAGAACCAACTAAATGGGTATCGTCAATGGTAGGAGCTCACAAAAAAGACTCAGACGAAATCAGAATATGCATTGACCCAAGAGATTTGAACAAAGTATTGAAAAGACCATATTATCCAATGCGCACAGACGAAGAGGTCACAGCCCTAATACGAAATGCCTTTTCCAGTCTTGGATGCAAAGAGTTCATTTGGCAAGTGATGCTTGATCGTAAATCCTCATTACTAACCACTTTTGGTACTTCATTTGGCAGATACAGATTTATAAGGATGCCATTTGGAATAAATTCTGCAAGTGAAGTCTTTCAGCGTGCAATGGAGCAATTTTTTTCTGGTTATCCTTGCGCCATAATAGTCAATGATTTATTCTTGACAGAAACCTAAAGAAAGTTCTAGACAGAGCATGTGAAGTGACCTTGAAGCTCAATCCTCTAAAGTGTAAATTCAGACTCCTAGAAGTTACATATGTAGGTCATTTGTTTACCAGTTCTGGCTTGAGACCAGATCCAACCAAGCAAGCAGCCATTCTTGAGATGTCAGCACCAGACAATGTTCAAGCGCTACAATGGTTCTTAGGCATGGTCAATTAATTAGGCAAGTTTATACCAGATTTCAGTGAGGTGACAGCACCTTTAAGAGAACTAACACACAAAAATGCTTCATGGTCATGATTAGAACAGCACCACCAGGCGTTTGAAGAGCTCAAGCAGAAAATTGCCACCCCACCTACATTAAGATACTATGATGTGAAAAAAACAGTTACTCTTTCCTGTGATGCTTCAAAATTGGGTCTAGGCACAGTTATACTTCAAGAGGGCAGACCAGTAGCCTATGCATCTAGTACACTTATCCAAACTGAGATGCAGTATGCTCAAATTAAGAAAGATATTTTGGCAATAGTATTTGCATGTTCCAAGTTTCATGATTCTATTTATGGTCAAGCTATTCAGATTGAAACTAACCACCGACTTCTAGTTACTATTCTAAAGCAGCCTATGCATTCAGCTCCAGCAAGATTACAAAGAATGATGCTCAAATTGCAAAAGTGCAACTTCAAAATGGTCTATACGAAAGGCAAACTACTCTGTCTGTCTGATATCTTATGCAGATCACCCAGGAACACAACAGAACAGCTTGACAGAGAGACTTTTGACTTTGATGAGAGGCAGTGCATAATTTTTCTACCACTAGGCTTGATGAGTTGTGAGATCGCACCAAGACTGATACCACTTTTGCAAAAGCTCAGTCACTACTTTTATGTTGGATGGCCATCAAAGCAATCTTGTGTACTACAAGAAGTGCAAACCTATTTTCCCTACAGAGATGAAATATTGATGGAAGATGGCATTATTTGCAAAATTCCTAAAACTGTTGATCCTGCTTCTTTATGACATGAGTACATTCAAGGTTTGCATCATGGTCACCCAGGTTCTGCTTCCACTAAGAGGCGAGCAAGAGAATTAGTATTTTGGCCTTCATTACTAAAAGACATTGATAAAGTACTTTCTTCTTGTTCAGTATGCAATAGTACTAGATTGCACTTGCAAAGAGAACTGCTTCAGCTACATCCATTTCCTGAACTACCTTGGTCAACAGTAGCCACTGACATCTTCGAGTAGATTAATCAGTACTACTTGATATTGGTAGACTCTAATTCAAATTGGTTTGAGATTGATCTACTACCTAATCCAACATCTTCTACTGTTATTACTAAGCTAAAATGTCATTTTTCAGTCCATGGTAGTCTGCACAAAGTTATTTCTGACAATGGTACTCAATTTACTAGGAACTATGCTATCTATTACTACCAATCTACTAAAGCTTAAAACCAACAATAATAAGACCATCAAGGCTCGATTATTTAAGAAGTGCTCTACCCAAAAGTCATCGTATGACAAGTCAAGCAAACTTCTTTCTCCATTAAGGGAAGAAGAAATGGTCAGACTTCAAAAAGGAAAAGATTTTGACTGCATAGGGCAAGTTATTGGCAAATGTTCTGAACTGAGATCCTACTTTATAGACTTGGAAGGTACACTGTACAGGTGAAACCATAAACATCTGTTACGTGTACCAGAATCATCATCACAACATTGTTATAGTGACTTAGACTCTAAATCTCAGAGTGAACCAAATGTTTCCATCCCAGAGAGTGTCCTACCTCTGATTCCATTCCTGAAGATGTTTCAAACATTATTCAGAGACAGTTCCAGTAGTTAAGCCCAATTCCCAATTTTAGGTGACACATTATGGACAAGTATCTAAGCCAGTGTGAAATATGTAGCAACAGGGACTTAACTGTGTATATATGCATTATAGCTTGTATAAATGCATGACTAAAAATTGTCTGTAATATGTGCATGCCATAAAAGTTTCATAACATTGCATGTTTTGTTTTCAAGAGGGAGGATGTAGATCAGAGAGCACATGCTGTGTGCTGTATCTTTAAGAAGCACATCAAAGACTGAGCGTGCCCGTATAAATGTGAAGCATGTGCCATTCCTAGTGCCATTTTGAGTGGGCAGCCAGAGAGTAAGCATGTATGATTTCAGCAGTTAGTTTGTATATAAGTTATTTTTAAGTTAAAGTCAGTAAACTTCTATTGTGATGTGTTTGTATAAAATAAATCTGCTTGAACAGAACCCATGAAGACTCTTCTATTGTGTCCAAAGTAGGAGAGTGATACCTCTGAAACTGATCACATGAACAGTTCAGTTAAATATTTAAAGAGACAGTAACCACTCCTACTATAAATCCAAATAACAAGTAGATAACTAAACAAATTAACTTTAAAAATGGCAAAACATTATTTTGTTTGTGGGAATGACCTCAGTTTGAACAATATAATTTACAAATAAATAGACCATGTAGAAATGTTTAAAAATATTTAAATATGTCAAACATAATTCTTCATATAATTTCAACTTTCTGTATTACAATACAATTAATGCTAATGATTATGCTTCTAACCTAAGTTGCCCCATAATTCCATATGCTTCTAGAGGTTTTCACAGTTGTATTTCAATGGGTGTATAGTGGTCTTGTCCAAAGTGGTAAAACGTTTCATACTTTTGAATCATGTCAAGTTAGAGCATTTTTGCTATTTTTCACTTTGATGCCATTATACATATTGTGGGATCTCATACCTCCTATTTATTTTTAGGAGGGGTGTAAATGTGAAGAGGAAGTTTTTTAGCATGATTAGTACTGGGACAACCAGATGTATTTCATGCAACCAGTGCCCCCTTTATTATTAGTGTACAAGGAGAGACTTATAATACAATGTATCAGAGTTATAGCCTTCCCAAGGTAAACTATGGTAGTGGGCCAGTGGTATATTTAGCTTTTTCCTCATGTAGGGCTTTCTAAGTGAGGAAAACAGGTTGAACATTGAGGGAAAGAATATACAAACATGATTATACTGTCAGAAGTAAGCATGGCACAAATACTCTAGCAGGGCATGCTTCAACATGTAAGGGTTTTTCCAAATTTCTTTTTACTATTTTGGACAAGATCAATATAGGCCCATAATAAAGCAATTGTGAAAACCTCTTGGAGCATAGGGAACTCTGGTGGCAACTTAGGTTAGAAGCACATAAGTATCCTGTTATTAATGAAATGGTTAGCATTAACTGTATTTTAAAACAGAAAGCTGAAGTTGAAGGATTATGTTTGACATTTTTAAATATTTTTAAATATTTTTTAACTCAGTGTATTTATTCATTTGTCAATTATATTGTTTAAATTGAGGTCATTCACACATACAAAGTAATTTTTGGTGTTTTAAAACTAATTTGCTTAGTTATCTACTTGTTACTTGGATTTTTAGTAAAGGTAGTTACCCTCTCATTAAATATTTGACTGAACTGTTCATGTGAACAGTGTCAGAGGTTTTAAATGATGTTGTAACCAAATGAGACTGTATTCTGATGAAGTCTTTACAGCAGATGAACGAGCATAATTATTAAACTTTTGTTTTCTTTCTTTTTTTTTTTTTTACATTTTGTTAGCAATGCCACATTCAGAAGTTTTGCATGTTTTTTTTTTATTGGCCAACTACAGAAACAGACACAGAATTCTTTAAAAGGAGATTCATTCTCTGAATCAATGCAATTTACCATAAAGAATCACAAATATTTATTTAAAACCAGTTGAATTTCTATAATGAAATAATGTTTGAGAGATGCAATATGATTTGGGTTAGAATTTGTCACCTGAATATTTCAGTCTTTGATTCCACTGTGTAACAAAGAAATGAAATGAAATTCTGTCTTTATCCAAAATTCTTGACTTTTCAGTAGTTATACAATCCTTTGCTAACAACCTTCCATTAAGCTTTCTCCTTTGTAACAGAGGGTGAAGGTGTGTCTCTTATTACCCTTGATTTTCTTGAACACTATCATGTTCTAGTTTCATCTCATCTAAAATAGAAACTGTTTCTGATGCCTGATGCTATTTAAAATGTGCCACTGTACAGACGTTCAGTGATTTCAGTCTCTAATAAATGCCCTTTGCTTGTGTCTATAGTTAAGATTCTGCTAGCACACATTTTAATGACAGAGTTAGCAAGGAATAAAATAAGTAATGAACAGATTAATGAATTGCTAACGTTGAAAAGTTAAAGGAAATACCAAGACGTAGCTGATTCTAATAATTGACTTGTTATAACACTGAAATAAACAACAAATACTTGTATTTAATCCATTTGTGTTGCATAGTTTCTTTACAATATTGACCAAATAATTCCTGTAGCTCTCTATGCTCAGCAGTTGCTCTCTATGCTCAGCAGTTTTGGACTAACTCTTTTTAAACACAATAGCAAGCTGTTAATGATCCAAGGGCTGTAACTTTAATCCCTAACATTAGATCCAGAGGCACTCCTTGTTAATGGGCAGCTGTTCTATGAGGATAACTCAGTGCTTTGCTTAATTTCAATAAGTTATATCACTGGTTGATCCTGGTTACTGTTAAGAAAAGATTGTTTTTTTTTATCACTTCAAGAAATGCGGTAAGTGCTTCTTTTACTTTTAGGTATGCAGTTGCAATTTTATAAGTTAACTTTATGAGCAGAGTTTTTCTTTTCTGCAGGGGATTCGACAATAGGTGTAAACACACACGCAAACACACACATACATGTAATGCCTATTTTCAGACACAGGTCTTTAAGAACTAAAGGCTTTACTTTCTGGACATTGGTTACAATTTGTGTAAACAAGGGCTGTATTTTGTAAATTTATGTGTAACACATATTTGTGGAAAGTTATAAATAATCCTACAAAGACTTGCACAGAATGTGCAACAAACTATTTTCAAAGATGGTAAACAAGCACTATTTTACCATATACAGTCCAGTTAAGACAAAAAACCCAACAGTTATTTATTTAGTTTTGTTAGATACCATTGCTTTCTGATTGCTGTGCAGCAATGCTGTGCCTCTAATTATTAAAGAACAAAAGAACTCTTGGACTGGACACTTTCTTAAAAAGCATCTTGTACAGAGTAAGTGTCTTAGAATACATGTAGTATTTAGGCTGTCATCTTTTAACTCTTTTAAATTCATTCACTGGTTGCTTGTTGAAGGTTACTTCAGCTATATAATTTGAAGTAGGCCAGGATGCAGTGCTTTGAAGGTGATGGGTTATTGATGGGTCATATTGATTTTTATGGAATTCTCTGTACCATGTCATTGAAAATTCAGTTCACTGAATTCTGAATGACCCTAGCTATATCCTGAAATGCTGGCAGGTTTCAGCATTGTTCCTGATGATCTGAGTAAATATTAGTTTTAAGATTTGGTTGCTGTATTGCAATGACAACACAAATTACAATGTTTCTTTAGATATAGCCTTCTCTTTACTTATTGTCTTGTCTAGAACTATACAAATACAAGTGTCTTACCTCCTTTGTTTCTTCAGGTAATGGTCACATACATAACAAACTCTTCTGTTTTTCTCTGCCTGCTTTTTAACCATAATTCTCCAAACAGGAGCATTTGAATTGGAGAAGGGCTGTCTCCTTGTGTTGTAGTCTTTGGCCAAGTTATCAAGCAAGTTAATTCAGCAAATGGACTCATTAAAAAGGAGACTTACTTACTTTTCCACAAAGTGGTGCAATGCAGAGTTGATTATATGTAAACAAATGGATGGTACCTGTTGCATGGTTGTGTTTTTTCTCTCTCAAACTGTAATGAACAGACATATTTTTTATTAACTCACATTGACAGCTTAGGTACCCTCCAAACATTTAGTATTCTCTCAAGACATCTTGTATTTCGGACAACTTTGCTATAAGTGAAAATAGACACAAAATGTTGCCAAACAACTTTATCTGATGGCAGTTTATACAGATCACTGCTTCTGTCACTTTCTCCCAGCTTAAAAATGTTTCAGAACTCTGTTCTCAGTGCATTTCCTTTCTGAAAATGGTGGCCTACAGTTCACCAACATCAGAAGGGTACAGAAGTCTCAAGCCATGTTCAAACCTTTGTATTTGAACAGCACAATCTGAAGTGCCATCTCTTTGCATTACTTCTGAAACTGCAGTCTATTAGCTGCATGCATTCAGACAATGTTCCTGAGACAGCATGTCCTGCAGAATCAGCATGGCTCAGCTAGTGGCATGTTAATAAACAACCTAATAGCATAAATGCTCTCTTTCTTTTTTTAAACTGCATTTCATTTGCATCCTTGCATTGTTGAATATTAAATTTATACTGTATTGTCTGGATTGACTGTATTGAAAATTTGTCGAGGAAAGTTTCATTACAACCTTTGTATGGTTATAAGTAACAATTGCACCACCTATAAGATTTTTACTGAGCCAGTGTGCTCATTTGCAGGTCATGTATGCAATCTTGTTGCTAGTAGGTGTGGAGAGTTAAGAACATTGTGGAAAGTGGGAGGATTTGTACTGACACAAATCCACTATTCCACCATCCATTAATGATTGCATAGCAGCAAAGAACTCTGGACCTTCAGTTAGCAAGGAAGTACGGGTGAAACTTGTATAGTGGGAGTGCACATCAGAAAAAATTTATTGCACCATCTAGTTTATCCAGGTTGTGTCTGAGTCTAGACCTCTGCAATGGACCACTGCACCTCATCACCTCAAATACATTGTACCTCTGGGATTGTGCAACCTTAGCATTGGAAAATAGTAGGGAGAAAGTGTATCACAGGCTGTGTGCTGTGGCAGGGCCACCACTCAATGGTGTAAAATATGTCTGTAGGTGTTTTGGTAATCTGGTGAAGAAGATTTAGTACAGACAGGAAGAAGGCAATCTGGTGAAGAACATTTGGGTCAGACAGGAAGAAGATAAGAGGAAATGAGATGGATAGAGGTGGATAGACTCTGTGAGAGAAGATCTGTGACAGTCAGGAATGAGTGTCAAAGAAGGCAGGAGTGTGACATTGACTCGAGAGAGTTGGCAACAGTTAACATGATACCCTGACCCCACGTAGAAAATGGGGAAGAGGGTACTGATGATGATGATGATGAGTGTGACAATGCAGTGAGTTGCAGCACTCCATGACTGGGGTGCCACTGGTCCTGTCTTCTCTAACATTTATGTTGTACATATACAATAGTCATAATGGGCTTATCCGTTTCATGCTTTAGTGCATATGTACACTGCCATTTATGGTGTGTCACTTGTTTTAGTCACTTCATGAATATTAAATCATTTGAGATTCAGATGTAGAAGTAGCATCCATGTGACAACCATAAACCTCAAGCTTGATAATCTTGGCAAATGTTAAATAAAATTTTGAGGTATGACTGTAATGTGGATCTTGGACCACTTCTATTGTGATTTACTTCTTAGGTAAAGAAAATGGTAAGGACTTATAGCTGACCAGGTTTGCAGATAACTGTAAACGTTAATAAACCTTTTTCATCACATACCTTATATCTAAACATATGACATCCAGGTCCAGGAATGTTATCATGCCACTGTACTTGTTTGTTGTCAGTCCAGCCATTGAGTATAATGCCCTACTTTGGTATGCACCTGTCAAAACACTTGTGACAACTAGAATAACCTCAATGCTTCCTCACTAAAAACATGGGTCTAAACAATAAAAAAGTATTTAAACCATCTCAAAGTCTTGTCCCTGTACACTAAATCATACAGGCTATTAAGAGGTGATCTCTGCCTCACTTATAGAGCCTCAACAGAACCTATCCTGTCAGTGCTATTACTCATTCACAAGTTTAATGGTGGCATAAACATTCACTCAAGGGATTTCAACCTGTTTTGCAAAATAAATAGAACATGTTGGAGGGATGGGTATCTTTCAAAGGGAATACCTCTTCCATGGAACCGTCTTCCACTCCATGTAAAGTGAAGGACTTCTCATATTCTATTCAAACGTAATTTGGAGAAATGGATGGGAAACTGAAAATTCACCCCTGCGATAGCACCTGTGTCCCTCATGGATAGGTACAAAAAGTAAATGTCCCAACATTCCCTTATTTTGCCCACCTCTGGGTTATTCATGTGAAAAAAATATATAATATCTAAAGTCAAGTATGGGAAAGTAAGGCTAGGTTTCTTAAGATCCTCACAGATCAATAGCCTATTAAATACCTATGAACCTATAATGCTTTTGTAATTATGTGATTTATGGTGTAGGTGATTATGTAACTTATGGTCTTTAACTAATTAATTCCAGACAGTCACCAGTGTGGCTACAGTACTGCATCCGAATGTTATGTAGTACAAATATATAAAGATATTTGTTTTTCTCCAGTATGTCTTTTGTTTTACTTAACAGATATATCCACATCTCATCATAGCTAACCTATGAAAATACCATTTAGCAACTAAGTAAGATGTAGATAGATAGCTGGTTTGCTAGACAGGTAGATAATACAAACAGACTATTCAGTAAAAACTGTAAAAATAGACCTAGCCAAGTTAGAGTCTGCACTGTGTAATGCCTGAAATATCCTGAAGTGGAGGCTCATGGGATATATGTAAATGCCCCCTTAATGACATGCCAGTGTTTCATCTACGTGGCTTCTGAATGCCAATGCCTGTCTACTTTCTAAAGCCTTATGAGTAAATTCAGGCCAGTAAAGCCAAACTCCACTAGCAGTAAACATGCATGTTTCTGCCTTTTTCCCGAACTTGTTACTACAGCATAAGTGGATTGTATGGCCATACTTTAGAAACACAGACCTTCAAATGCACTTTGATAGATACTTAATACTACTGCATATGGTACTATGTGCCATTGTTGAGGTCTACCATACTTGTGCCTTGGTGGCTGATGGCTTTCTCCTGGGCCATCACATGCATTGCCTCCCCTCCTCCAGTGGACTGTGGCATTAGACGATCTCACTAGTAAGAAAGAATACTTCAAGCAAACTTCTTTTCTGGAGATTCGAAGTATACAGTGCTAATTGACTACCTGTTTTCTTTGCCTTTGCTCATATGAAGGTTATGAATATGGGTTTGTTAGTTGAGCATTTGGTATGCAGCCTGAGAACACACTGTGATTAGTCATAATATTTGCTTACTGGTTGATAATACCATCTAATCCTCAGTTTTCAATTAGTGCAGCATTTTAAGTCTTTTCTTAGACCAGATTTATTGTCTGCCAACAATTAATCATCCTTAGTTCCCCTATATACTTTGTTTCATCCTTTGAATTGCTCAGCTCACTTTTGTTATAGGATTTAATAGTTATAGTCATCATGCGTGCTGTACATTGGTCAGTGGTAGTTTAAGTCGGTAACATACTTTGGTTTAGTAGGTTAAACAAGCATAAACTTCTACTTAACACCAATAAAACAAAAACTGTTTTTGGAACCCATTGAAACTAGGTAAAGCTCTATCAACTCTGAACACTGAAAGTTCCAACAACACCGCAATTGAAACCGTAGTCAGCTTTAAGTAACTTGATGAATGGCTTGAACATATCCTCAACGTACAAACCCGTACTGAAAAAAAAATAACAGAAAAAATAATTCTATGCTATTTTTGCCTAGAAAATGTTATTCCATCCTCTCAAAATTGTCCAGAATAGCAATCATCAAAGGAGTCCTTTTGACATTACTGGCAGATGGACTAGCCATCAATGTCACAGTCTCCCACAGAAACATAACAACCTTAGCAACACTACAAAGCATTACACATAAAATGTGTTGATTCATTACCCACTCACTAGCCACCAAACTTTGTGACTTTTTCTAAACTCACTTAAAATACCTTCCCACCTGCTGCATATTTAGAACACAATTAAAAATTCATCGCCTGCTAGAATCATTGTACAGGTGCCTTACATAAGCGCCATAACCTAAAATTTTTAATTATCCTACATTTATTTAGTTTGCACGCAGCCTGCTCTCCTTATTTAAGAGCGTGCTCCTACTAATATTAAATATACTCACTTTCGGAATACCCGTTCTCCTTTCTGTTCAAACTCACTAGTTTTCCTTTCAGCACTCCTCATGTGCTTACTTTAAATTGTCATTATTTACTTTGTTAAACACATGTTATTTGTGATTTGTTAAAGATTCTGTATCTGCATTTATTTCTGTACTTTTCTGAGACTGTGTTCACCTGGGCAGTGCCAGAAATGGGCCCATCGAGACCAGTGCACTACTATGATAAATAAGTGTAAATAAAATAAAAACTAACAGATGCAAGCAAACACACATGCATACACACACCAATGTGCATGTGCGCTTGCGGGCGCGATCGCGCGCGTGCCCACACACACACACACACACACACACACACACACACACACACACACACACACACACACACACAGACTTCCTTTCCAGACAGCAGCATTTTTTTTCAGTTTTTGACCTTTGCAATATTAGACAGCACCCCCTCCCTGCACCTCCTCACATACACACGCCATTTACTACGGTACCCCTACCATTTTTCTTTTATTTTCTTATGATAATCCTAAACCATTTACATACAGAATAAAAACTCTCACTTGCAACAGTTCAAGTTACCATGGCTTTATTAAGTGCAGGCTTATAAACTCCAGCACATGGGGATTTCCACTAGCTGAAAAAACTACAGGAAATTGTAAGTAGGGCTCGAAATCCTGGATCCTGATTGACCCCTTAATATGGCAGGCATGCACTGACTGGTAGCTTTCACTATTTAGAAAAGTGAATGCAGAGTGCATACTACACATATGTAAACAATTTTTGTCACATTTTTTAAATTACTTAGAAAAAGAAAACAGAATTCAAAATGGTATTTTACATTCTTATTAAAAATAAAAAACAGGATTTAAAAAAAAACGGTCTGTATTAATAATCTGAATGTTGATATTAAGAGTAGTTGTTTATGTATAATTTGTTTTCCCATTTTATATTTTTTTCTTCAGTAAGAAAAGTATTCATTCCCATTAACACTAGGAAACTACATTCCCTTGGTAGTAGGTTACATTGCCTTATAAAGCTACGTATGAACTGAAGATTGAAAGAAGATCTGTAAAGTCCTTATGGCTTTTCACATATGAGTGCATGTGCTTTGAAGTTGTGAATATTATCTGAATGTTATTATACTACTGCTGTTAGACTCGAGGTAGCCTATATCCCATATGACATTGCTTAGGGAGGTACGTTTTAAATGTGTATGATATACCTAACTTTTGATTTTTTTTAACCACTTGTGATAACTGGTGGTCAAATTTTAACTGGTCATCTATGATGGCACCCAGTAATTGTATGTGGTTTACTAGGTCTGTCATGGTGTTTTTGCCAGAGCATTTCCCTGCTGTAAAAAATGCATTTGCATGGTTTTGCACGTCCGGGCAGTGCTGGTTAGCTAGGGCTAAATTATTCCCAGCTCCACCAAGTCTCCTCTTCAGTTTTTCCCTTGAAAGTAGTCTAACTCTCAACCTAAGCACTTAAACAGCATCCTACAGTCCAGCACTTGCTCAGACCTAATAGCAAGCACTAATATACCCCAACACTTGATTGCCCAGCAGGGCAAGGCTCATTATTCACCCCTCACCAACCAAGTGATTAAGCAGCTCACCCTACTATTCAGGCATGACCAAAGGGCAATTTCAGGTGTACTCTCCAGTCCAGCTGGTGAATCTGGGTATCCTGAGGCAATGTTACAACTCCCTCATGTACACAGACAACCCTCTCCTCCTACCACAAAACATTAACATATGTGAGAGATGCAATTATATAGCTAAATTGGAGGCTAAGCTATCTCCACCCAAGACTGGAAGGACAGTCATGAGGAGAAGGTTAACATTTGCACCACACCTCCAGCCTCACATAGACATACTATACCAGCACTGGCAAAAAATACACATAAATACCCAAAATCATACTCTGAGGCTCTAAATAAAAACCTGCAAAAGCATCAGAGACCTCCAAAGCAGACACCCAAAAAACCTGCAGCTCCCGTCACAAACCAGACAACACATAAAACACAAAATCAGTGTGTCGCACAATCACAGCCCTTAAGGCGAAATAACATACCTAACACACTAGTAATAGGCGACTCTATAGTCAGGCACACTGATGTCCCACTCAGTAGGTTGAACAAGGAGAAGGTTACTGTTAGCTGCCTGTTGGGAGCCAGAATCCGCCACATAACAGAAGCACTCAGGTCACTCCAGAACAAGTACAAATATAACTCTATCATTGTTCATGTTGGTGTGAATGACCTGAGACGTACCTCCCTGGACTACATGAAAAGAGACATGGAAGAGCTCTCTGATCATGTAGCCCAGGCAAGTATGACCCTGACCCTGAGTGGCATCCTGCCCTCACCAAGAATGATACCGCAGTATAAAGAAAAAATGATCAATTTCAACAATTGGCAAAGCTTCTGGTGTCATTCAAAGGTGGTCCAGTGTCTGACAGCCTGGGATGACATGCTCGACAAGCCTCAGTGCTTTGCAAGAGATGGCTTGCACCTGTAATACTGACCAAGGCTCTTGCTGCCCCCATAGTGCCTTTTTTTAGTCAAGGATCAAACGTCAAACCCACCACTGTAAACAGCACAAATAAAAAAATGAGGGTTATGTTACTCAACGCCAGGAGTTTAAATCTCAAAATGCATGCGCTCGAAGCACTCCTCAGTATGGAGAATATAGACATCTGTGCAGTAATTGAAACCTGGTTCAAGGCTCCACAGAGCACCCCAGCACTACTGGACTAACACTCATACCACACATTTTGGCCATAGAACATGGACCGAAACACAAAAGGAGGGGGTGTATCCATATTCATCAAGGATACCTACACCTCCAGGTTAGTGGTGCAGCATGATACCTCTGAGATCATCCATGTGCAACTAACATCGGGCAAATCTGCAATGCAAATTGTGGCCTGCTACAGATCACCCTCCATGACCCAGGACCACCACTCCTCCTTTCTGGAGACACTGGAAAATATGAAGGTCCTACAGAACATCATGATATTGAGCGATTTCAATTACCCTACCATTAACTGGGAAAACTACTCAAGTGCAAACTCCCAGGTCCAGTGCTTCCTGGAATTTATCAACTCAAATGCCTTGGATCAGCTGGTAAACTCCCCTACCAGAGGTGAAAACATATTGGACCTGGTCATCACCAACATGGGCGACAGATGTTCAGCACCCAGAGGTCAACCCATCACTGGTTAGATCAGACCATAAACTAATCACTATTGATGTCCACACCACACCACCACCCCCAACCAAGGAAACCACAGTGAAAACTATTTCTATAGCAAACTTCATGTTACTTAAAACAGAGGTGGTAAGTTTCACAGCCCCCACGCTAAAGGATAACAGTGTCCAAGATGCAGGAACCTTTACAAATGCACTCCATGAGCACCTACAAAGATGCATGGATTGCGCCATCCCTAGCAAAACCAAGACTCACTCCCCTATGAGAAGGAAACCAAGCTGGTGGAACCCTGCCATAAGTCACTCATAAAATCATCCAAGGCTAACTTTGAAAGAAAAGTAGCCAAGGATTTGAAAGATAACCACAAAGCCTTCTTTAGCTATGTCAAGAATCTAAGTGGCAACTCACAGCTCTGAGCTAGTGCAAAATAGCACAAAATATACTGAACCTACTGATATTGCCAACATCCAGGCAGATAGATTCAGTGCAAACTGCACCCCCTCTCACCCCAAAAGGGCCCACAACAATACCGGAAAAATGTAGTGTCCTGGAAGTCACAGATTCACAGGTGAAAACAACCCTTTCAAAAGCTAAAAGCACAGCGTCAATGGGGCCAGATGGTGACCCAGGATGCGTCCTGCACAAACTACACAATGAACTAACCCCCCACCTAAACACACTTTTCAACCTCAGCCTCTCCACAGGCTATGTGCCCATAGAATGGCGCACATCAATGGTTATTCTGCTCCTCAAAGGAGGGGCCACAACTGACCCTGGTAACTATCACCCCATAAGCCTGACTAGCCTGGTCTGCAAGGCTATGGAGCGCATCATCATGGAACTCATTAACAAAGACATTGGGAACCTCCAAACACTTGGCCTGACCCAGTTCGGCTTTGTTAAGGGCAGATCATGCCTACAAAACCTGGTTGACTTCTGCGAGACAGTCACCAAAGCCATAGATGAGGGGAAGGTGGTTCACACAGCCTATCTTGACCTCGCCAAGGCTTTTGACACCATTCCCCACTTGGGAATTATAGAAAAACTCACCAGCCTGAACATAAACCCCTACGTCATGAGATGGGTTACCAACTGGTTTAATACAGAACTCACACGGTAAGACTAGAGGGCTCCAGGTCCGACTCTAAACCAGTCACAAGTGGTGTCCCACAAGGCTCAGTCCTGGGAACTCTACTGTTCTGCATATACTTCTCAGAAGTACAGGCAAACACAGGAGGACTATGGCTAACCAAGTTCGCCGATGACTGCAAACTGGGAGCCATAATTGACTCTCTGGCTGAC
Organism: Protopterus annectens; assembly: GCF_019279795.1. Taxonomy (NCBI): domain Eukaryota; kingdom Metazoa; phylum Chordata; order Ceratodontiformes; family Protopteridae; genus Protopterus; species Protopterus annectens. The sequence continues at coordinate 1,276,628,722 of NC_056745.1, forward strand.
ATGAACATTCTCCAAAAGGGCCTTACTGAGACAGACACCTGGTGTCAAAGTCATGGTCTCAAGCTAAATGCCAAAAAATGCATAGTCATCCCATTTGGGAAAAACAAAACACCATGAATTACCACATAGGTGGCAGCCCCCTTAATACAGAAGAGGTAATAAGAGATCTGGGGACCCCAGGTAGATAATATCCTCTCCTTTGACAATCATATTGCCAAAGTAGTTAGGAAATCCTTCTATGTAGCCTATCTAATTACTAAAGGGTTTGAATCTAGAGAAATAAAGGGGTTATAGTGCCCCTCTACTCATCACTCATCAGACCCATCATAGAGTACAATGCCTCATTTGGGATGTACCTCACAAGACACTTCCAACAGCTGGAAAGACCACAAAAATACTTCACCAAGAGGATTACTATTCTCAAAAATATGTCCTATGCAGCCCGACTGGAAAAACTCCGGCTGTACTCAGTGGCATATCGCTTACTCAGAGGTGATCTCTGCCTGACTTACAAAGCCATGTCCAACTCAGAATTGATGGACATGCTCCACCTAAAGAAATCCAAGTCACTGTGAGCCACGTGCTCTAGTGAGCTAAACCTTGCCACAATAATAAATAAAACATGCTGGAGGGATAGATTTCTGTCACAAAGACTCCCAATGCTTTGGAACAAAATTCCTAACTACATTAGGCAGAGGCCCTCACTAACACTCTTCAAGAGAAACCTTGACGAGTGGATGGGTAACAGAAAATACACCCCTGGGATCACTTCATTGGCTCTTCTTGACAGAGGCTCAGTTAATTAATCAATGGGGTGGCGAAAGCTGACACACTCTGGCTAGGGTTATGAATGCTATTGTGCAGTTTGAGACTTTACTTGGTTTCATGTGAGGACACTCTATTCACACTCTGGTTTTGTACGTTTTGGATATTATGCCATCTTGGTTACTTATTTATTTCATTATTTTTTGTGCAGGCTTGTATATCTGCCTACAATAAATAAGGACATAGGTAACCTACAAACCTACCAACAATGAACAACCGAAACAACCAGGAACCAGAGAGAAGCAACCAAAAAGAAAAGTACACTGGTGGAAACAGGTGCTTGACCCAGTTCTTTTAGCATAAACCAAATTTATTAATCCGCTATTCATCCAAAGATTTCATCAGAAACAAACAGCCACATAATATCGCAGCCATATTTAAACCAAATTTGTTAAACAATTAACTAATAGGAAAACAGTGATGTTAACCCTTAATATATCAAACAGAATAAATGACAGATTTTCTATAGTTTAAAAAACATTTGATGTTTACAGTTAAATGAAGCTGTAAACATCAAATGTTTTTTAAAGTATAGATAATCTGTCATTTATTGTGTATGATACATTAAGGGTTAACCCCAGTGTTTTCCTATTGGTTAATTGTCTAACAAATTTGGTTTAAATATGGCTGCGATATAATGTGGTTGTTTGTTTCTGATGCAGTCTTCAGATGAATAGTGGATTAATAAATTTAGTTTACGCTAAAAGAACTGTGTTGAGCACTTGTTTCCACCAGTGTACTTTTGCTGTTTAACCTACAAACCTACTTAACCAGGTTGACTTATTTGAGAAGGTTACTGAAGCAATGGATGAGGGCAAATCACTACACATTGCATATATAGACCTCACAAAATCATATGACAACATGCCACACTCCGGTGTCATAGATAATGTATCCCAGCTAAATGTTAATCCCCATGTAACTTTCTTAGCAAAATTGTCTCCCCATTGAAAACATCCTGTGTTGGATCTCATATAACATCAACCTAAAAACTATTATCTTACGTGACCTTAATATAGATTATCACCGTATTATTCTGAATCTTCCATCCTAAACATAAATCTTTTCAACATCACACAATTAATCAGTATTACAATGAAAATAGATAAAAGATCCAATAGACACTCAACCTTAGATTGCATTCACACCACTACCCCAAACAATCTCTACTTCGGGTTGTTTACCCAACACCATCAGTGGCCATATATCTACCTTCTCTATAAGAAGCACCATCATCCCCCATAAGCGCATAACATACAAACAAGTCCATGACCTCTCCAAATTTAACAAAGACACCTTAATTTCTTACCTCTACAAATATAACTAGAACATCCTTAAAACCTTACCTCTTTATGATAACACATTCTTAAGCATACTACATGAGCTTGCCCCTATTAGAAAAAAATAAATCAAGTCCAACTCTGTCCCCTGGCTCACAAAATACATGAGACAACTCATGATATAAAGAGATAAGACATGGAAAATATGATCCAAAACCAAATTTCAGCAGTTCTGACAAAACTTCTGACACCTCCATAACCTCTCTAAACAAAAAATCAAAGCAGATAAAATAAATTAACACTCTAACTTGCACTACAGACACCAATAAAACTGAAAAAAATTCTGATCTTCTATAAAAAGACATTACAGCTCAGCTAAATTAACACACATTCACCATCAGCTAACAACTCTACTTCTATACCTGCTCTAGTCAACAGCCATTTCATTCAGTCAGTACTCTTCTTATTGAAATGCCCACCTACCACACCCGAGTATCACTCCTAAACAAAATACTCACTTAACCTCTTTTTCCCTCCAACCAGTACCAACATCTATCATTAGAAACACTTTCTACAACTTAAAACTACAGCTCCTGTTGTCAACAGTTTACCCACTGAATATCTCATACTAGCAGCAGAAGTGATATCATACCCAGTATCTGCACTTATAAACCAGTTCATTTCAGAGAACCATTTATGCTTACTTTTTACCACTCCTTAAAGGTGAGCCCTCCGATGAAAATCTAAATTCATACCTATCGCTATTTACCACCTGTTCAAAATCCTAGAGAAATGCACAGACCCAACTTCTACATCATCTCATCAGTAATTATCTACTCTTCCCCACCCAACACAGAATTAGACCATTCCACAGTACTACTACAACTCTACTCAGTTTCCTTGACAACATTAATAGCAACAGACATGATGACAACCTAGTATCTTCTCTCTTCCTAGGTATGTCCAAAGCGTTTGACAGTGCCTCACTTCAAAATCTACTGGTACAACTAGGCCTCTTCCATTCAACTCTATTTTGGTATACATCTATCTTACTGATGGACTACAAGTTGTAAAATGAAAACAAGAGCTATCCTCTTTCTTACCAGTCACAGTAAGCATACCCCAAGACTCAATTCTAGGGCCACTACTGCTTGGCATCTACCAACAAACTTCACAAATCAATCCCCTCACTCATCATTTGTACAATATGTAGATGATGCCACCATTACTTGTATAATTCAAAACTCCATCCATCTCCAAAATCTTACACAAGAATGTTTCTCTTCAGTCGAATCCTTGTTAACTAACCACCAACTTTTGTTAAAAGCTAATATATATCTATATCTATATCTATATATCTACAGTATCTCTCTCTCTATATATATATATAATATATATAATATATATAATATATATATATATATATATATATATATATATATATATATATATATATATATATATACTCGTTAGTCCCAAATCTCTGTCTATCCTTTTAACAAACTTTATGTATTATTTCAGCTAATTACACACCAACTGAGAATATATCAATCACAAAATTACTTGAAGTGACAATTGACAATAACTTAAAATTTGACCTACACATCTCTCAAGCCATCAGAAAAACTCACTAAAACTTGCCTTCTTAATCCATTCTAATCCCTTTCTCACTGTCTCCTCTAGAAAAACTTTGGCATCTTTTTATCTTCTCCACTCATTTCTGTATGCATCATCCAGTTTTACCAATTTATCTAAAACCTTAAAAATAAACTTGAGGTATGCTATAACAAAATAACCAAGTTTGCTTGTATCCTACCCAACCATGGCCACCATTGCCTGGCCCTAAGCCAACTAAACTGGCTAGATTTGCTAAATTACCTAAACATCTCCTAGCATGTAATTGCCTACAGCATTATAAAAACACCCGAAAACTGATTCTCTCTAACACACCCTACACAAGTATACCCTCCTAGGTACCCACTCTCCAGCAATAAAATACCTGTGGCTGCTGCTAAGACAAAGAACACCCCAGTGTTGCCCTTTACTCTGCATCTGTTGCCAAACAATGGAATAACATCCAGCAAAATAATCTAAGCCAGAGATGAAGTCAAAAAAGTGAATTGCAATGAATTAGCTTTAGATGTGAGGAAGTACTACAGTTATGATTGGGCAAAAGTGCTACTTCATTAAAATTCCTGTGTTCGACTTCACCTCTGGCTTAGATAATTTTGTTGGTTGTCATATTGCCAGACTGAATTTTTGGTTCTTAATGGAATAACAACCCTCTCACGCTGAATAACACCCACTCAAACTTCCATCACAACTCAAAACAGCACCTGAAATCATCATGGCCATATTCATGAATCCACCCTGACTAGGCCACACTTTACCTTCCTTATCTTACTTTTCCCTCCCTACCCACTACAGTCCCACGTTTTACATTTTACCTCCCACAGTTTGCCTCTTATCTCAATCATCTTGTCTCTCCTCCGCATGTCTCTACTCCCCAACCTCCATCTCTAACTCTCATTTTCTCTTCTACATGCTCCATTTTCCTACTGCCTGAAACGTACTATTTTCTGGTCTTTACTAACCCAAGTATTTGGTATAAAACTTCAGAGTCAAATGTATTTAAAGCTTTTACTACAGATTCCTCAACCTACACTATGCATCTAATGATTATTTAACTCATCTACCCGAGAACATACTATTTCTGTGTTGTCAAAAATGTCTGCATATTACACTGTATCATGTTTGTTACGTAACGTATTGTTTATGTTATCTTATTTAGCTAAGTACTATACTGGAGCTTTTCTCCCCAGGCTTCAGCTGAAAAAGGGATTTGTTACCCTAGTAATCAAAAGCAATAAGTAAACAAATAAATAAATGAATCCCAGGAACTAAGCTGGGCTACTATACTTCCTTCAAAAGACCTGTCACTAGAGGTGTACCTCAGGGTTCAGTCCTTGGGACACTCTTCTTTGGCATTTACTTCTTGAAGGTCATAACTGCTGTTTTAATAACTGACCAGGTTTGCAGATGACTGTAGACTTGGTGTCATCATAAATCTACAGAGGACACCAAGACCCTCTAAGAGAGACTTTCTTAAACCAATAGCTGTTTTCAAAACCAAAGACTAAAAATGAATACCACGAAATACATAACAGCAGGAAGTCCCTTGCAATTATCACAGTGGCAACACACCCCTGACAATTGATCCAGTAGTTAGGACCCTGAAAATCTATATAAACAAACAACTGCAATTTGATCACCATGTGGCCACTATTGTAAGAAAGTGCTTATTCATTGCACAGCTTATAACTAAGGGTGTGGCATTCAGGTCTAGAGATGTGATCACTCCATGTATTCACATTCATCTGGCTGCTCATTGAGTATAATGTCCCCTGGGATTTATACCCATCCAAACATTTAGCACAATTCAAATGCCCACAGCACTTTCTTACAAAGAAAATCAAGGTGCTAAATCATACTATCTCAGTAGCTTGTCCCTATTCTTGGTGTCATACAGGCTAATGTGGGGAGGTTTGTGCCTCATGTAATGAGCCTCAGCAGAGCCTAATTGGTTAGACCAGCTGCACATTTGCAATTCCAATAGAGGCATAAACATTCACCCAAGAAATTTAAATCACTTTTGCAACATAAAAAGAATAGTTTGTAAGATTAGATTATGTATCACAAACAATACAACTTCTGGGGAATTGTCTTCCCCTCCACATAAAGCAAAGTACTTCTATTGCATTATTCAAACATAATCTGAATGAATGGATGGGAAATCCATCTCTAGGTTGGCACCCTTGTCCCTCATGTATAGGGGAAACATGTAAACTTAGACTAACAGCTCATTATCACAGATGTCAGTTACTGACTGGCCACGTATGATTGGTCAGTATTTGGGTACATTTAACTAAGTGTAGGAAGTCATCTATTTTTGATACACGTGAATAAATGTAGCAAGTCATAATGATGCTGATGGGAGGAGGCACACAGAGCTCGAGTAAAATGTAGCGCTATGAGACATGGCACACTGTGGTTACTGCATGCACACAACTGTAACTAGTATGACTGACATTAACATAAAGGGTGCATGGCTTATTTCATTTGTAGATGTATTTGAAGATGTTTATAATACAACTGTTGACGACCATCACACTTTCACTAATGCATATATACACTGATGACAATACTGGTTATGTTGACACAATGTGTAGTGGTATCCACCAGAACATTACTCAATTGATACACAGGAAACAGCTCAAAATATTATTTATACTGTAATAGCTGTATGATAAAGCTGCATTACCTATATGTGCACATACGAAATGGGAGGTATATATCTTGTAACTATATAATGATTGTTTACTTTAGTTTGCAGGTCATACAGAGGGAGTGGAGAACCATGCATCTCACAGAAGGAGTAAAAGGGCTGGAGGCAAAGCAAGGTTAGTAGCCCAGCTTATCATTATTGTTTATATCTAGGGTGTGTACTAAATGTCACAGTAGGCATTCACTGGCATCCTTCCTCTGTGTCTCTCAACACCAGCAAGAAATGATTTGCCACCTAGGAAATGCAATAAATGTGTCTAGATTTGCTTCACTAGAAATGAATAGCTAAACAAAGAACAGTAAATAAACATCTGAATCATCAACTTCTGGGGTATCCACACATCACACTGTAGTAGAACACGTAGCTTAGCATCATTTTATTTGATATGTACATAACTTAATATCATAATTTTAGTTTGTTAGAAATTAACCAGATATCAGTTGCTGTAATGCTTGGAATTGTACTGAACAAGGCCTGCATTTCTTCTTAACACCTTTCAGAATAAAAGTCTAAGTTCAAGGAAGGTTTGATAAAGGTAGTTTATTATCTAGTATGTGGCTGGAATTGCTAGCAGCACACACTGGAGTAAGATAAATTCATATATATAACTGGAACAGTTAAGTAATCTAACAAGATCTGAACAAGTCTCATATAACTGAAACTCTTCCAAATAACAGTGCTGATGATCTGGACTTAACTGAAGCTTTGTAGCGGAAGACTGCAAACTGAAGACTCAAACATCTGTACCTCTGTTTTTCTTCCTCTGAATTTTTAATATGAATTTCAGGACATCTGAACTGACTTTTGTCTTGAAAGTAAATCTCTTAATATCCAAATCTTGTAAATTTTATTCCCAGTTTTACACACTTCCTTAACCCTGGTTCCCCAGCCTTGTTGCATCTAAATAAGATAGTATGACAGGTGCCTCTCTGATTCTACACATCTGGTTCAGAAGTCTCATTCCTATCAGTGCTTTGGCCTGAAGGTTATTTTGCTGAGCTCATTTGTATACTTCACTGAAACATTCCTTTCCATTGAAACTGCACTTATTAAAACTGCTTGCAAAATGTGAAACATAAAAAGAAGATATAGGCCTGCTTCAATATGGATGCATTTCTAGCCCTATGCAAAGAGAATACTGTGTTTATGTAAGATTTATTCTGGCAAAACTACATTTGTGTGAGACCTGATCACACATAGTTGATTTATTTTTTTAACTGACCCACACTTAACCATCTAGCATTTCTACTGAGTGCCTTATTTGCTTTATTTATTGCACTTATGTCAAGAGCCTTTCTGATCATTTGCTATCTTCAGGGCAAGCGCAGAAAACCAGGAATGTTACAACAATTCATGGTGGGTTAGAGACTTTTACTGTAAGCTCTAGTTCCATGTGCATGTCCAGTTTGTGTTCCAGAGGCAAAGAGCATGCAATAAGCATAACACAGGTCTGTTACTCTGTATTTTTTTAAATCACATAAGCCGGAAGACAACCTAGCCTTCTTAAAATAGGTGTCTTATAGTTTGCACTGGTCTTCACATCAGAAATCTATGTGGCATTTGTGCTACTAGGCATGTGCCACAATCTTCCATCCTAAAACAGACAAGCTCCATTTTTGGACAGCTGAGTGGGCACAGCTGCTTCATTCCATTCCATTCAACATCTCCAGTGCTGCAGATGCTAAATGAACCCTGGCCATCAGGATTATAGCCAGACTTCCTTCTCCCTCTGCCCTAAAGCTTATGTAGTTAATTTGATAATGTTTTGATTACTTTGTTGAAAATAAATAAATTAATTTTGATTATATGTCAGCATATATGGCTTCTTATTGTAGATCTTTAAAAATATTATAGTCTCAAGATACTGAAATTCGATATTTCAGTATTTCGAGATTATAAAGTGAACCCATATATATGTGTGTGTGTGTATATATATATATATATATATATATATATATATATATATATATATATATATATATATATATGAAAGTGTTCTCGTGTTCTCTCCTGTCTATCTGATGAATCTGGGCATCTTGGGGCAATGTAGCAATTGCCTCATGTATACAGACAATCCTCTCCTCCTACCACCCAACACTACAACCTGTGAGAGATGCACTTATCTAGCCAAACTGGAGGTAAAGCTCTCTCCAATCAAGACTGAACGTGACAGTCAAGAGGAGAAGGTAAACACTTGCAACACACCATAGTCATCACATAGTCCCACTAAACCTACACCACCAAAATCCACACATAGAAACACAAAAACATTTGTGGAGGCTCTCAATAATAATCTGCTCAAGCAAGAGAGACCTCGAAAGCAGAAACGCAAGGAAACTCCACTCCCGCAACACAACCCAATTGACACATAGCTCACAGACTCAGTGTGTAACTCAACCACAGCCCATAAGGCAAAACAACGTACCCAACACACTAGTCTTAGGTGACTCTATAGTGAGGCACACTGATGTCCCACGCACCAGGCAAAACAAGTAGAAGGTTACTGTCAGCTGCCTGTTGGGTGCCAGGATCTGCCACATAACCCATGGACTCAGGTCACTCCACAGCAAGTACAAATATGACTCTGTCATTGTCCATGTTGGTGTGAATGACCTGAGACATACCTCCCTGGACTACATGAAAAGAGATATGGAAGAGCTCTCTGATCTTGTAGCCCAGGCAGGTATGACCCTAGCTCTGAGTAGCATCCTGCAATTGCCCAAAATAATACTGCAGTACAAGGACAAAATTATTGACTTTAACTATTGGCTAAGCTTCTGGTGTCATTCTAAATGGATCTAGTATCTGTCTGCCTGGGACGACATGGTCGACAGACCATGATGCTTTGCCAGAGATGGCCTGCACCTGTTGCCCCTGGGATTCAGGATACTGGCTAAGGCTCTTGCCACCCCTATAGTGCCTTTCTATGCAACACTCAAATGACAAATTCACCACCATAACAGGAATAGGCAAGCAAAAAGTGAGGGTAATGCTACTCAATGCTAGAAGTCTAAATCTCAAAATGCACTCACTTGAGACACTCCTTAAAATGGAGAACATCGATATCTGTGCCGTGACTGAAACCTGGTTCAAGTCTCCATAGAGCACCCCTGCATTACCAGGCTATAACTCATACCACACTTTTCGGCCATCTAACCTGGACCGGAACACCAAAGACGGAGGTGTGTCCATATTCATTAAGGATATCCATACCCCCAGGCTAGTTACTCAGCATAATGCATCCGAGGTTATCCAAGTGCAACTAACTCTGGGCAAAACTGCAATCCAAATTGTAGCTTGCTACACATCCCCCACCATGCCCCAGGATTCCCAATCCTCTTTTCTTGATATACTTGAAAATATTAGGGTTCAACCAAACACCCTAATAATGGGCGATTTCAACTACCCCACCATTAACTGGGAAAATTACTCATGTACCAACTCCTTTGCTTAACGCTTCCTGGAATTCATAAATTCCAATGACCTGGATCAACTTATCCACACCCCCACCAGCGGCAACAATATCCTAGACCTAGTCATTACCAACATGAGTGACCAATGTTCCACACCTGAAGTCAACTCCTCGTTGGTCAGATCAGACCATAAGCTAATCGCCCTAGATATCCACATCCTATGCCCCCCTCCCCATTAAGGAAACCATGGTAAAAAATTTCTCCAAAGCCAAATTCATGTTTCTTAAGACAGAAATAGAGAACTTCATGACACCCATGGAGATGGATAATACAGTTACGACTGCTGAATCCTACACAAATGCACTCTATAAGCACTTACATGAGTGCATGGATCATGCTATCCCAAACAGAACCATGATGCTATTCTCCAAAAAAAGGAAGCCAATCTGGTGGTCCCCTGCCATAAACAAACTCTACAACAGAAGGAAAAACTGTTGCAAAAGATAGTAAAATCTTATGAGCAGAGGAGCACCCTGGTCAGCCTCAGTAAGAAGCTGAGATCCCTTATAAGATCCTCCAGAGCTAGCTACAAAAAACAAAATTCTAAGGACTTCCACAAAACATTCTATAGCTATGTCAAGAATCTCAATGACAGCACCCATATCTGCTCTGAGTTACAGCACAATGGCACGGAAATTACAGAACCAACTGATATTGCCAACATTCTGGCAGATAGATTCAGTGCTAACTTTACCCCCTCTTACCCCCTAAAGGGCCCATATCTATACAGGAAAAATGCATAGTCCCTGTAATCACAACTATGCAGGTAAAAACTGCACTCTCTAAAGCCAAAAACACAGCATCCATGGGACTGGACAACATCCCAGACTGCGTTTTACATGAACTTCAGAACGAACTGGCTCCCTAAGCACCATGTTCAATCATAACCTCTCGTCAGGCTTTGTGCCCACTGAATGGCGCACAGCAACATTTATCCCACTCCACAAAGGGGGAGCCACCACTGATCCTGGGAACTATCACCCTATTAGCCTGACAAGCCTTGTCTGCAAGGCCATGGAAAGTATCATCATGGAACTCATAAACAAAGACATTGGTAACCTCCACACTCTGGACCCCACCCAGTTTGGGTTTGTGAAAGTCAGATCATGCCTCCTGAACCTGATCAACTTCTTTGAGGCAGTCACCAAAGTCGTAGATGAGGCTAAGGTGGTTCACACAGCCTATCTTGACCTCGCCAGGGCTTTCGACATCATCCCCCATTCTGGAATTATAGCTAAACTCACTAAACTAGGTATAAATCCCTACATCACAAGATGGGTTGCCAACTGGCTCACTGACAAAACTCACACTGTAAAAGTTGCAGACTGCAAATCTGACTTCAAACCAGTGACAAGTGGAGTACCACAGGGTTCTGTCCTGGGACCTCTCCTGTTTGGTATCAACTTCTCTGAAGTACTGGCTAACACAGAAGGCCTCTGGCTAACAAAGTTCACACATGACTACAAACTAAGAGCCATAGTCAAGTCCCCAAATGATGTGGACATCCTACAGAAGGGCCTCACTGAGACAGATGCTTGGTGTCAGAGCCATAGCCTCAACCTCAATGCTAAAAAGTGCATTGTCATCCCCTTTGGTAAAAACTCTGTGCCCATGAATACCACATAGGTGGCAGTCTACTTAACACCGAATGTGTGATAAGAGACATTGGGACCTAGGTGGAGAGTAGTCTCTCCTTTGATAATCACATCGCCACAGTAGTCAGGAAATGCTTCTACATGGCACACCTCATCACAAAAGGGTTCTCATCCAGGAAAAAAGAGGTCATTGTTCCCCTCTACTTGACACTCATTAAACCCATTATAGAGTACAATGCACCTTTTGGAATGTACCTCACAAGACATCTGCAGCAGCTGGAAAGGCCACAGAAGTACCTCACAAAGGATTACTGGCCTCAAACAGATGCTCTACACTGATCGTCTCAAAAAATTTAGATTTACTCCATAGCATTTCATCTACTCTGAGGTGATCTCTGCCTAACATATAAAACTATGTCAAACCCAGAGCTGCTGGACATGCTACACCTAAAGAAATCCAAATCCCTCCAAGCTACATGCTCTAAGGACCTAAACCTTGTCACAAATATAAACCGGACATGCTGGATGGATAGATTCCTGTCCCAGGGACTTCTCATGCTCTGGAACAAGCTATCCATCTATGTCAAGCAAAGTTCCTCATTAGCACTCTTCAAGAAAAATCTTGATGAGTGGATGGGAAATAGGAAATACACCCCGGGAATCACTTCTGTGGCTCTGCTCGACAGGGGCACAGGAAAATAATTTTATTGGGTGGCATAAGCCAGGGAACCTTATTGGCTAGGCTTATGTAGGCCCTCGGGCCCTTAGCCTAGTACCTACCTATGAACCTATGAACCTATATGCATGCATACTCACATATATCTATCTATATATACATATATATATATATATATATATATATATATATATATATATATATATATAGAGAGAGAGAACGAGAACACTGGCCATTGCATTAGTACAGTCCCAGAATAGTTAGTGATGTAGTTATCTAAGGTCCAGTGTTCTCTAATATCAGCATTATGTTTGCAAACAAGCATATATTGCAGGTCCAACTCTTTGATATATCAATTATTTTCTGGGCATGTTACTGCTGCTTTGAAAAATGAGACTACATTCTTAGCTCTTGTGTATAGGATCATGACTTTTTAGAACTGGCATTGCTGTCTCCTTTACTTTCATCTTTTTGATTTCACATATCCTACATACTATACTGTTTTTGCTTTCTGCCATTGTGGTTATTTCATTACTGATGCCCCATTTATTTAAAGTAGGCTGCAACTTTAAGAAGTCTGGGAGAAAGTGAAGTGTAGCATCCCTCTGATTAATGAACTAAAGGGGGGATGGATAATACGTGTCACTTTTGCCTAATTATTCTTTATTACATTGTTTAACATTACTTAAACATGAATCATAGAAATCGAGGTTACAGATTATGAAGCAGATACTTGTACTCAAGATGAGAATATAAAGGTAGGTATAATGGATGTAAATGCTGCATTAAACAGCTGCTACAATGTGTGATAATTTAGTGAGAGTCACAGGGTAGTGTTTCTAGTAAGAGATTTCTGTAAGAAAGATATACATTTTTAAGCTTTCTTCAATGCGGTATTTTTACAATGGTGGTAATTTATGTAACTATGAGGGGAGATGGTATAAAAAGTGGTGATAACAGAGAGCCCTGGACTACTTTCAGAAAGTTCAGGATGTTATAGTAGCAGCAAACAGGTGTCAAACTAGTCTACTATCTCAGCATTGTAATCAACATGCAAACATGCTATCATAATGCAGTGTTCTCTGTTATCACACAGACACATCTGTAATCGAAGGCAGTAGTAACTACAACAAGGTTCAATACAGAGAGAGAGAGAGGAAGAGAGAGATGAGTCTGTTAACGCCTTGAAACACAAAAGTTGGAGTGCAATATAATAATAATAATAAAAAAAAAAACTCTAAATGTCAACTAGTCAAAAAAAACAAACAGAAAAGCAAACAACTATGCACATATATTTTTTTGCAGGGTGAGCTTGCACCTTTCACACACCCTACTACTTATATGTATAGAAACTCTAAATTAGCATTAGTGGAGAAAGGTCAAATTCACTATCTCCACTGTACTGCATTCTTGCACATGAAAAGGCTGTCAGTGTGAAAACTTTATATATTCTGTCTTTTTGCCAGTCTTAATACCCTTTGAGCAACTAATAGATCAAACACTTGAAACGTACTCATATATCTATATGTAGATATAGACAGAGAGATAGATGATATTTATACACACACACACACACACACACACACATATATATATATATATATATATATATATAGAGAGAGAGAGAGAGAGATGATAAAGATATACAGATACATATATATATATAGATATAGACATAGATCAGATATAGATACTGTCTATATAGATAAATGTTTAATGTTACAGATCTCAGAGCACTTTTCTACACAGATGTCATGTATCAGCAAGATGTGCATCAGTGCACATTCATGCACAGCTCATTTTGAGCATTGATGCTTTACATGTGACCCTTGACCCTACCTCTTATACTTGTTTCCTTCTAGCTCCTTTGGTCTTGGTATACTGCTTATTATGATCATGTTTCATTGTTCTTTGAACCTCTGCCCTGATCTTACATGGTAAATAAAGGATGACAAACAAAGAACAATCACCACAGTGACATAGAAGTGAGTGCCACAAGAGGGAGAGAGCCACAAAGGCAGTCTGATTGAAACTTGCAGGCCAGAGGAATAAACACCATGAAGCCCAGATAAGCAAATAGTAGGTAATAGGGTGGAACTGATCAAACCTGACACAATCTGTGTGATAACACGTGAGTAATGCAGAACATGTTACAGTGCATAGAAAGACAAACGTGGATCTCAGCTATATGTCAGTATGAGGTGAGAATTACAATAAAAATGAAAGCAAGACAAATATAATTTAGTAAATAAAATCATGGAGGGAAATTTATTCTAAGTAGATTTAAATAAATTAAAAAAGGTTAAATAAACTAAAAACAGGTTAATAACATTACACATCAAACAAAAAGGATGAAAATGTGTACCCAAAAGGAGCAGTGACTGAAACAAGAGTGAACAGATCTCAGACAAAAAATAGATGTGGAGCTCCCACGTGAGCTCGTTTGACAGCGCATTTAAATTGTGGAAGTGGTATGTGTGCGTCTTCCATGCCTCCACAATTTCATCTGCATATTTGGGAAGCAATGCATTAAACTGAGGTTTGGATGAAATGAAGAGACAGCACAAAGAGAACTTTTGTACTGCGTTTCAACACTGTAGTATTTAAATCATGAAAATGTAGTTACATTAATATTCTAGGTGCACCAGATGTTAAGGAACACGGTGTATTACTGAACAATGATGACAGAATATACAGTGCAAACAGTGTGAAAGGTAACGCAAGACTAGCTCTTGCCTGCTGGCAGTCAAAAGGCATAAATGAGGTTTGGAGAAGACCATTTTTGTCTTGGGACATCTTTGAGGTGGGGCTAGATACATAGATTAGCAGGAATTAAGAATAAGGGGAGGATAGGGTTAAATGGGAGGGAGGGAGGGATGTTTAGGAGGAAATGAAGTAAGGGTAGGGTGGGGCTTAGAGGGTTTTTTCAAGTGCAATTGAGGTAGGAGTCACATTTTTGGCGTGAACTTGTTAAATTGCAAGTTACTTCCTAGATGATCTGTAGGTACATTGGAGTCATGTAGGCCTTGGTTGAATAGTAATGCGCACGTGGAGATGAGTAAGGGTTGATTATTTCAAATATATATATATATATATATATATATATATATATATATATATATATATATACTTCCCCCCAGTGCAATAAATAAGACATGGCAGATATATAATCTTCAGGTGTTTTTGTGGGATGAATAGAGCAGATGCAGTCTAAAATCATTTAACAGCATTAAGAGTTTTTATAGCAATTTGTAGAACAATGTGTAGGCAATAGAGGTAAACAAGACTGAGTAGGGTTAAGAATGAGTTCAGACATTTTAAACTCCTAGTATAGGTGTGTATGGGGCCATATGGTGAATGTGCTTGGTAGATTACAGGGCCAGAATGCAGTTGTTGGTTGTTGGAGGAGCGCAGGCCTGTTGGTAGAGCTTTGCGGTGGCAGATCTCAGCTTTACAGTCTGATTGCCTCAGGCAGTCTGTTCGGGCATGGCACATTAGTGATTAATCATGATATGTTAGAAGTAATACCTTGCAGGAAATTCATGCTAATGCAAAATCCATTATTCTAGCAGCCTTTTAAGTTGTAAGAACTATATTTAAATAGTTTCTACGTTGAGTCTGTAACTCACATTAGCTATGGCTCAGTCCACATGTTGCCTCATAATGTTGGGTGTACTAACTAGTGTAGGTCTTCTGCAAGTAGATTTGGGTCACCATAGTAGTTTCAGATCCCACTGTTTGCCCCCATCTGAGTTGTTGACAGTGCTAGTTTACATGTGCGCGACAGATTTTGAGTGTAAATTTGTACGGGGATGGGGAGCTCCCACGTGAGCTCGTTTGACAGCGCATTTAAATTGTGGAAGTGGTATACGTGCGTCTTTCATGCCTCCACAATTTCATCTGTATACTTGAGAAGCAATGCATTAAAATGACATATTGAAATAATGGGTCGATTTATTGTTTTTGTAATGTGGAAACCAGTGTTTAGTCATTTAACTGTATAATGTTTAGTGTTTAAAATCACACCTGAAACTGACGTGAATACTTAGAATTAGATTTTTTGTGTAATTATTTTTTCTTCTTGGAGAACATTTTTTGCTGAATAGTGGTAGACAGTATGTCTTGTTGACAGAAATGGTTAGTAAAATAGAATTTTGAAAGACAAAAAAAAAAAAAAACTACTTCATTGTTGATACTGCGGCAGGCCATGTAGTATTCATGCTGAGTGTTGCTGTGGGAATGAGGTACAACAGAGTGTTGATGGTTGGTTGACCCATGTAGGCTAGGGTCCTTGTCATTCTTAGCTAAAGACTGTGCAGCCTGGGGTTTGCTTTTCACTGCAAGCCCCCATCACATTGGGACACCTGCATCTATGTTACTGTTGTGGGAAAGCTGGAGGGAGGAAGAAATTAAAATAAAAAAAAAACAAAAAAAACAAAGAAGAAAAAGCACTGGGGGGAGGGGCTACAGGAAGGAAGCGAGTAGTCACTGCTTTATTTCTTGATATAGCTGTAATGAGCTGAGGGGACAGATGGTTGTTAAGGCATTAGTTGACATACAAAAGTCGTACTTGGCCCGTTTTAGTGCTGGCTTGTGGTAATTCATGGAGATTATGGGCAGACATTTGAGCGAGAGAGAGGGTAAGGTAGCGCTTATAAAGAATCTGATTTGTTGGTGGCTTTCTGACTAGACAGAGGGTTTGCAAGCTATGGGACACTCTGAACAATAGTTTTTCGCAAATGCAAGATGTGACAGTAATGGTTGGGGGGAGGTAGTGGAGGGGTACTGAAGTGCTATATTCACCTGTGAAGATTTTCTTAATGTTCATTTGATTTAGTCAGAGTTCAGGCGGTTTTCATAATGTTTTGGTTATGGAAACTAGTGTCAACTTATGGTAAGAGATAATGACAGATATCTGAGTCGCAGTCTTCATGCCCTTCAGGAAGTACGCTAAAGCAAACTGGTTACTGGATCAACTTTTCAATCGCGGTATCAACTTGACAACAGGAATTGGAGCATGGATGTTTGATGCCGCTTAACTGCCACAGCTGGATTTATTGAATGTTGACATGGGCCACGAGGGGAGAAGGAGGAGGTGGAGCTGTCCAGACTTTGTGTCCTTCAAAAAAAGAAAAAAAAAAATCACCCTTGCACACCTTTCAACTCTACAGATTTTCGAAGAATGTACAAATTTTGGCTTCATATTTTGGGTCTGTTCCTCATAAAATTTGTAGTTCTTTGGCAAATTACTTTGGACTAAATCACTATGCTGCCTTGTTAGTGCAAAGATAAGTGAGCAAGTGAGGAACGCTGTTTATCAAGGGTAAGTGGTTACACTGCCCTTATGGTTATTTTATGTTTTATTGCATGGATTTTATTATCACCTGTGTCATGTAATGGTTGCAGTTTATAAGAATTGGTTAACAATCATTATTATGTTTAATAAAGGTCATCAAATGTTATTCGGTGTTGTGTGTTTATTGAAGTGGACCAGGACAAATGAGGTTTGGAAGAGACCATTTTGTCCTGGGACATCTTCGAGGTGGAGCTAGATACATAGATTAGCAGGAATTAAGAATAAGGAATGGATAGGGTTAAATGGGAGGGAGGGATGTTTAGGAGGAAATGAGGTAGGGGTAGGGTGGGGCTTAGAGGGTTTTATCAAGTGCAAATGAGGTAGGAGTCACATTTTTGGCATGAACTTGCTACACTCCCACCCTTTCCCCTTTGGGAGTGTGGTTATTTTCATTTGGGAAGGTGGAGAAGAGGGGCAGGCTTGCCCTCTTCTGTTCCCCCTCTGGTGTTGGATGTGCAATTCAATAAGTTGGGAAGGAAAGTGAGTGGTTGCTCTGCTGGATAAGTTAATAAGCAAGCAGAGCTGCTTATTTGGATGGTGGTGTAATTCAATAAATTGAAGGTGAGCAGGTAACGCTGCCTTGTTATTGCAAAGATAAGTGAGCAAGTGGGGGATGCTGCTTATCACGGGTGAGTGGTTATGCTGCCCTTATGGTTATTTTATGTTTTATTACACATATTTTATTATCACCTGTGTCATGTGTTGGTTGCAATTTATAAGCGTTGGTTAACAATCATGCTTATCGAAGTTTAATAAAGGTCATAAAATGTCATTCGGTGTTGTTTGCTTATTGAAGTGGACCAGGACAAAAGAAATGCATGGCATGAGATTTCTATCGTGGGCCACACACATACAGCAGACTCAGAAAACATGTCACATTATTCCTGTGGTCGGTCATTGTTATAGAAAAATCCTCCAAGCTACCAACTTCCTCAAGATCTCCTAAAAATAACTGAAGCCACTCTAAGTTGAATTTAATGAGACTCTTCTTTTTAGGTTTGTATTTATCAAGATAAATCCTACATAAGACATTTTGCACTTAAAAAATGCAGCAATTATATCTGCTCAGGAAACTTGCAAACTTTACAGCCCTACCCAAATAAGGAAAATGTGTCTACTTTGAAGGAGTAATGTAAGAATTATGAAACAAAAGCTATACTGAGTGTAAGAAAGTTTTGAAAGGGAAATCATATGAAGAGCTTTTTACCATAAATATTTTCAAAGCATATTTATAATGCAATAACCATTCCAAATGGATGAATGAAGAAAGATATTACAACCAAATTTAGATTAGATGATAATAAGTTGGTTATAATTTAGTAAGGGACCTCCAAGGAATGAAAACATTTTTTCCCTATTAATATAGGGTTATAATTAATGATGGTATCATCATTTTAAAAAAAAAACTGCATTACAACTCTTTAGTTGCTTTGTCAGTATATTTTATCACTTTCTGACTTTTTTGAAGTTATTTGCACATATCTTAATAACTAGTGGTACTTTAATGTGCAAATCATGTTACATTTGAACTCCAATAGTAGGTAATGTTCATGTGTAAAACAAGTGGGAGGATATTAGGCATAACAGCACATTAAAGCTCAGAGCTATGTGTACACAGGGCAGAAACAATGTCTGACAAGTAGCATATGCTAACAGAGATGCACATGTACAAGAGGATGTTACTGTACATATTGCAGAAGCCATGTATATCTGTGGAACACTGCCAGCCTGACCAACTTGGCCCCCAAAACATACAGATCCAGTCATATGTCTGTTTAAATGGGACAACTGTTTCATAACATTTGCAAGTAGTATCTATGTCTGGAAACACATGGAGCAGAACAGCAGACATCAAAGAAGAATATCCATGACACGTTGCACAAAAGATATCTGCTAGAGCAGCAGGATACTAAACAAGCACTGAGAGGACTTGAGGCAAGGCATATGAATGAAAGGAGCAGAACATAATACTACATGGAGATAACATGAAGCAAGCAGGACAAACAATTGCCAGCAATGTGGACAATAAAAGTTAGCATACTGAGATGAGCATGAAAGAGCTAATTTTATTGCCAGTTTAGTGTATTTTTTAATGCACAAAAAACTAAGAAAGACATTAAGTTTAACACTACATGATAATACTAAGCTAGACAGTCAAATGAGAAAATATGCTTGGGTCACAAAAAAAACAATGGGCACCCAAAACATGAATGTACACGATAGACAAATAGGATATGAAGAGTGATCTCATGAGAGAATCATTTGTAAAAATGGTCATACCTCATCTTCCCATTTTTATTCTTGTCACTGAACATGAAAAGTCAAGACATATCCCATCAAAAGTAGTATGGATTTATGCACTGTTGCATTTAAAACATCACCGCCTCAGTCCAATGTCTCATGTCCATGTGCTGGGGAAGCATTGCAGACTTCTGTAGCAGTGTGCATGGTCCTTCCAACATGGCATGCTGCACTGTAGTGCTTTTCCACCTTTTAAAGCATTGGCAGCTGCAACAAGGCAATGTCATTACCTCAACAGTTTGCATTTGATGCTAGGAAAATTAGAAGATTTAGAGGTGTATCCCCATACCTGGTGGTTGCATTCATATTTCAACACTGTCACTGCAGTGTAGCACCAGAGAGGTGCTTCTCCTCTAATTACATAAGTAAGAAGTAGGCATACTATCAGGAGACTAAACCAATTTCCCAGTTGTCCCAGAGTGTCTTTTTAAGTGACATGATCAGAGTCACATAGTAGATGGCAAATGGAGGCTGAGGGAATCGAACTCTGCCCTACAGGAAGTGGTTAATTTTATCTGCACATAACCGTAATCTTCTGCAATGCCAGATGGATAAATTAACTGAGATTTCATCTGCCTGAGTTGATAATAACTTAACTGGATGTTATTCCAGTGCAGTTACTAAAGGCAGAAGATAATTTTTTCCGTGACTGTCTCTAAATTTCCTCTAGTTTGTACAAAGTACCCACTCAAGTCTCCCCTAAAATATGCCATGGACATGGTGGAACTTCCATGACCCCCAAAAAAGTAACCCGGTATATAAGGAAATAAGTAAAGATCATAAGTAAAGTAATATAAAGTAATAGTAATATAAAGCAGCCCAGTAGCTGCAGGTGGAGAAGACACCCAATGGTCAAGTGTTCAGTGCTCTCAAACAATGCCACGGAGTGTTTTTTTCTTCTCCTTTCCTTCTTTGTTGGCCTGGTGCAAATCTTTAGTCAACCAAAATGAGGGCCTACATACTTTTAAGAGTTGTAATCAGATGTGCCCCAGAAAAAAAAGTGTATATTCTGAGGACAAGACAGGGCAACAGAAAGAGCAACGACCAAAGTGAAATACAAGCAGAAGAGTAGGGGGCTGAGAGATTGAGAAGAAATGCATGTCATAATGTGTGAGCACAGATGGTTGAAAACAAAGCCTTCCTTCCTGAACAGGCACCATTAACAAAAGTCAGATGCATGAACCAACTCTTTATGGCAAGATGAGAGGGACATGTCTGGATTCATTCTTATTACAATAATATAAATTCAGATAGATTTGTAGTACATCAGCAGATAGCTGACATACAATAAAACGGTGCATTCAACAAAGGGTGTAATCTGCCTTCCACTAGAAAGTGAAATCATTACTGGGAGGAAGGTGAAGTTAAACATTTTAGAACAAAGCAAACCAAGCGTCACATATGGGAACATTTCAAGACGTAAAAACTAAAATGATTGATTTGCATGCATTTGCTCATTGAATTTCACAATTTGTGAAAGGCAATAATGGTGTGAATGACAAACTTTGACTGAATGAAGTTTTTGCTGCACTGGGTAAAGCCATCATTCTAGAGAAAGAAGATTAAGGGACAAAGTTGGTGGGAATTTAAAATATGCACAGACAAACAGACAAGAAAACAGCAAAAGGAAGGAAAAATATGGTAGCTGTTGGTAGGCCCAGTTTCTGGGAAAGGACAAGACACTGATAGATTTAAAGAGGGAGTTTTATATGTACAACATAGTAAACAAGAGAAAAACACTGGACAGAAAGAGAATACCTACCAAGAAATGAATAAAAGATAGTTGGGGAATGAACAACAGGAAGGGATGGAGGAATACGGGCAAAATCTCAAAGGAAAATGGGGATAAAGAAGACACAAAATGCTTGAAGCTAAACAAACAATGATGCAAAAAGGCTGGAAAAGAATGCAGCAAAGCACTGTATGTTCTCAAACTGACTGATAGAGGGACTAGAGAGTGTTGGAACTTTTAAAGGGAACAAGACGTGAGACAGAATGAGAAAACCACAAGGAGTAGGTGAAGAGACGAGAAAAGGTAAGCATTTAGTTGGGCTAAAGGATAAAACATCCAAATCAGGGCCAGCCACTGTGCAGTGTATACATCGATTATAGGGGATTTGGCCACATTGATACTCTGACCACATGTAAAAATAGGAAAAGAGGAATGACAACAATGATGATGATGATGACAGGACAAAACATGAAGGGGAAGAGAATAGAGCCAAATGTAAAAAACACAAAGAATGGCTGCATAAAGCGGAATGACAAGATAAAGACAGAAGCGAAGCAAACGTGGAACAGGAGGTAGGGGACATCACATATGGACCCAGCAGAGTAAAAACTGATGAAGAAAAGTAAATCAGCAAGGTGAGAGGAAAGGAAAGAAAAGAAAGAAAATATAGTGGATCAGGCATGGAGGAAGAAAACACAAAGGTAGCTACAGAGGAAAGAGCAGCCATACAGTGCAGTGCAGGATCTTTAATAGCAGGCAGTGAACAAGTAGCCAAAACAGACCTACTGGGCATAGGTGCAGTTACCATCCAAAGGTTAGAAGGGGGAGCAGAATCAGTGCTTCATCCTGTGACATGGATGAAGAAGTATGGGACAGATGCTTAATCCAGGGGTGAGGGGGACAGTGTGGGGCAGAGGTTTCAGGATCATGACCAGGAATATGGAAGGGTTATCCAACCATGTTAAACAGAACATAAAAGGAACAAATTTATCAGTGAACAAAGGAAACAATCAGAATAGGACTAGTGCAGGAAACTAAGCTGAAGATTGGAAGCCTGAGGTAAGACTAAAAAGCAGAGTGGTGGTGGATAATGTAATTCAAGTATAAAGTGAGGTGTAGAAATAAAATTAAGAAACAGTCTGAATATACAAAAGAGCAGAGAAGAAAGAAGTGATGAAGTGTCTTGGGCAACATGATAGGAACATGCAATGAATGCATGGGGCATATTTCTCAAAAGCCCAGAATTTCATAGAATGCCCAGATTTTTGCCTCATATTTTCAATTTGTTCTTCACAAATTTTATAGTTTTCTGTCAGATTATTCAGGACTAAAGTGATGGAATAATGACAGACATTTTAATTTAAAAAATCTTATCCTTTAGAAAATGCATGCTAATGCAAAATCTGTTATTCTAGCAACTTTCTAAAGGTTTAAGAGTGATATTTAGAAGCTGTTATTCATTTTTGGCCTTTGTCTCCCCATTATTTTTCACTTTAACTAGAATTCTTGTGCTTAGATGTTGAGAGGTTGCAGGCTCTTTAAAAATTATTCATAAAGTGGGAAAGTAAGGGAGGCAACTTGGAGAGGGGGAGACTTAAATGTAGCCCTGAAGAACAAATTGGTCAGAAAGGGAGTGAAAAGGAAACACAATATAAAAGAGAGAGAAGGAGTTTTAAGAGGAACTGGTAAAAAAATGACTGTCTAGATGGGTGAAGAAGAAAGAATACCATTTTCACATATGTGAAAATGATCAAGCTAGGAGACTGCTCAGCTTCATTATCTGCAGGAACACCTTAACAGTAGTGGAGCCAGTATATACAGGACTGAGTGCAATACTGAGTCACAACACCATCATCAGGAAATGGGAGGCAGGAAACGACTGTGGGAAAGGAGGGGGTGGAGACAGAATGTGATGGCATGGAAGAGGAAAAGGAAGGTACAGGAACAAAGAAAAATAAATTGGCGTCAAACCAGAAAAACAGTTGGACAAGGAACATATAGGATAACTAATGGGACTGAATAAAACCTAACACAAAGAAACAGCTAAAGCAAGAGGTGGAAGGTCACCAAAGAAGATGTCAAGGAGTAACCATTCAAAATGAAGAGGAAATAATGGAAAATTAATGGCAGTTGGATAAGGAAGAAAGGACAGAAGACTAACATGACAGGAAGTCGTGGCAAAATACAGGACAGTGAGGTTAGAGAAGCACACATAGGGAGATGTTTATGAAGAAAGATTTTGGATTGTTCAGAGGGAAACAGTCAGGGCTCTAGTATAGAAACTGAAGTTCAAAATGGAACAGTTGCACAGAACATGCTTGGAAAAAAAAATAAAAAAAGTAAGATCAAAGAAGAGAAAGAGTCCTTCACATACGTATTCAAATCTCAATACAGATCTGGGAAGTAGTCAGGGATGGAAGAAGCTAGAATATACAGGAAATAAGCAAAACAACTGGGAAAATAAAAAAGAGAGAAGTGGCTGGCTTATATGGTTGACATCCAGAATTCTATAAGATTACGGACGGAATAATGAAAGGAGAGTAAGTGAGGTGTACTAAATGGAAAGAGAGCAAGATGCCACCTAGAAGAGAAACTAGAGTAGGTACTATGCCTAAAGAACAACAACAAATTTATAGACTCATTAAACATATTTGCTACCATGCTAATCCATATGGACACTACTGGTAAATATCCTGGCTTGCGGAATGGAGAATTTACTACTACAGCACATTTTGACAGGTAAAGTTGAAATTGTGAGAGGAAAATACCTCTCAAGCTACAGACATTGAAAACAGCCACAAACACTCTTGATAAGTAAGCATATCCAGCCAAAAATCTGGATACCTAAATAGTATAAAATGTGATTACCAGAGAGCATATAAATCTTTCTCCTTCCTAAAAATGATGGGATACTACTCAAATACTCAAGCTTAAAAACCCAGGAGGCAAAAATTATGCAAACACATAAGCATTTTTTAAGGCACTGTAAAATCTTATAGACTTTAATGAATGGTATTGCAAGTATCTGCATGTCAAAGCCATTTATTTTTGCCTGTTAAAAAGAGAGATGTAACATATGGGTTCTGTGTTGGTCAAGTAGTTCCTGTGTACTATGCAGCTTCAAAACTGAGTGAGATGGAAGGACATTTAGATAATCATGTGAGGGAGTAAAACAACTCTGAACACAGGGAAATGCTTTCAAAAATAGGTACATCATGTGAAAGTATAAATCATATCTAAAAATAAGTAAATACTTCTAAAATATGCACAGTTGAGAAGTCTAAAGAGGAACACCATCACCAGATAACTAGTTGGAGGACACAGATTCATGGAGAAATATGAAACAGAGGTGGGTGAAATTTGCATTAATATTACTGAGGGATCTGTTGATGGACTTCCTCTACCTAACCCTACAATTAACAGGATTTGTCCTTATATTCAGTTGATGGATTAAAGTTTTTTAATCAGAACACAGAGTGGATACTATACTGAATGGAAGCATCACAAGAAAACTTAATACAGGGAGTGGAGATAGGAAAGGATGCTCTCATTCACTGAGCTGAGCCTAGTGGTAATTTTTGTAATACATTAATTGACCAGAGTGGTAATGGGTAATCCAGAAGAAGGGACAAGTAATAAACAAAGGCATTGCTAGCACTTTATTAACCATTGCATTACCTTGAATGGGGGACCTAGTGAGGGCAGACAGTGAATTGCTACATAGTTCAAGCAAGCAACACACCTGGAGTACAACTTAAAGAAGACAGTGCAAAAAACGTGCAAAAAAAATACAGGATATATCATGGTCCCCAAACACAAAGACAGACTGGAGCTCTCATACAAACTTGGCTACAGATACCCCAGACTAGAAGTGAAGGAAATATGGCTAGGATTATTCAAGCAAACTATAGGAGGCTTAGAGTGCAACTTAAGGAGCTTCTAAGAAAGTGGAACAGGAAATTCAGCATACTGGCAGGATACATTAACATATGTAAAATGGTGGCCATGCCCAAGTGCACTTCTTATTGAGATATATACCTATAAAAAGGAGAAAGGAGAAATATTTAAATGATATTCAGAAAGCCTGCCCTGAATTAATTTGGGATAGCAAGTCCTGCAAACTAATGAGGGACAAACTACAAGACACTCAAAACTGCTGGTAAGGAACATAAAGTTGAATGTTACATAGAACATTTTAACAAAGTAATGACTGCACTTGTAAGAGTCAGAATAGTATTGAATCTGAAAGAAATACATAGACAAAAATATCTAAAGTTTTATCACAATTATACCAGTGAAGGAAGTGACCATGGTTAAGAAAGGGGCGGGCTGAAAATGGAAATTAAAAAAAAGGAGTGAACTATAAAGACCTAGGCATGAAGACCTATGCAAAGAAGAAGAAGCAGAGGCAAAGCAACAGATCCAGAGACATGGGACACAAAAAGGGGTAGGTAGGCAGTGAGGAGAAGGGGAACAAAATCCAGAAGATGGCAGTGAAGTCCAAGTCACTCCTTAAGGTATGCAGCTCTCCATCTTTTGATTATGCAAGGATGTTATCTCACATCATCAAGGTTTTAAAGGGAAAAGAGATCAGTCAATGACAAGTGCTGAAGTTGTAGATATGAACAGGTAAGTACAATACATATGTTTTAGGCCTGCCAATGAACAACGGAGCTATGGGGCAAGGAAGTGGAAAATCTGGGGAAATCACACTATAAATTACCAGTTGTGCTTACTGGAACTGGATAATGGATAACAAAGTACCCTCCCAGCAGATATAGTTCTGGTAGGGGAACTTAAGGTACTTAAAGAGGTAATGCAGGAACAGGGAAAGTAATGGAAGTAACAGTAGACAAGGTAGCCCTTGTACAAAGGGTAAACAGACTACTCACTCACACAAAAAGAGGAATAAAGATGCCCAAACAGAAGGTGGTACACATAAGTATTACTTTTAGATGGATATGAGCCCAAGATTTAAAGACTCAATGGGCCAAAGATGGATTAAACTGATGACTGATGATGGGAGGAACACTGTGGGATACACACAAGGGAAAAAGGACAAACTCAGTGGGCCAAAGATGGATTAAACTGATGACTGATGATGGGAGGAACACTGTGGGATACACACAAGGGAAAAAGGACAATGAGGAAAGAGAGAAATCAGTAGACTAAGCACTCATCGAGAGATGATATTCGTGCAGGCAGGGATGGTATAAAGAGCAAAGGTCTGAAGGAAACTTCAGAACTGTAGTGGGTGTGGTATAAAGAGCAAAGGTCTGAAGGAAACTATGGAACTGTAGTGGGTGTGGTATAAAGGGCAAAGGTCTGAAGGAAACTATGGAACTGTAGTGGGTGTGGTATAAAGGGCAAAGGTCTGAAGGAAACTACGGAACTGTAGTGAGTGTGATATAAAGGGCAAAGCTCTGAAGGAAACTACGGAACTGTAATGGGTATGGTATTAAGGGCAAAGGTCTGAAGGAAACTACGGAACTGTAGTGGGTGTGGTATAAAGGTCAAAGGTTTGAAGGAAACTACGGAACTGTAATGGGTGTGGTATAAAGGGCAAAGGTTTGAAGGAAACTACGGAACTGTAGTGGGTGTTCAGTCTCACAGGAATAATGCAGACATGGAGACACAGCCTTGATGATGAAAGCAGGGGACGATACAGAAGGTGTACCTACTTTTAAGCCATACAGTAATAAAATGTTGGTATTATTCATTCAATACTCTAGTGTCAAACCTGTTAATTATCTTACCTTCTGTGAGCATCTGTTAACCATTTTGGGACTGAGCACAGTTAAAGTATGTAAAATCCTTAAAAAGAGGTGTTTAAAATTGATACTTTAAACACAGATCTGTTCAGTTCTAGGAAAAATAAATAAATAAATAAAACACTGTCATTTTACATTAAAATGTCACGATTGAAATCGAGTAAGGTTGGTTTTCTTCCTGATTTCAAAAAATATTTTTATTTCTACATTTCTTGAAGAACAGAGAAAGAGAGTGTGTGGTGGTGGTTGTGGGGGCTGGCATTGCTGGAGGTGCACTGAACTTGTGTATATATAGCTTCACTTAAAATCGTAATGCAAGTCAGCAAATGAACTCTAGCATATTGCAGTTCAAATTGCCTAAGCACTTTCCAGATGGTAATTGTCTTTTAAGAGCTCTCCAGCAGGGATGTGGAGATTCTATAGCAATCATCATTTGGTTGCTGAAAACACAAATTCTTGAGAGGTTGCTCCATAAATAATCAAGAGGTCTTAACAAAATAAATGAGTAAGATGATATTTAACATCTATTAGTACAGAAACTTACAGATTTCTCACAACTATCTAGAAAAGGTTGCTAAAATAATTTTCTAATTAATGAACAATAAATAGATTTTAAGAGATTACTTTTTATCCACTTGAGACTGCTGACAAATTAATCTTATTTTTTGTAGTCCTAAAAATATAGAACAAAGTAAGTAAATTAATTGGATAGCTGTTTGTGTAGAGGATTTAAGATGCAGAATAGTATGTATAGTGCTAAACAGTATACTTTCTATTTGGAAAAGCTTAATTCCAATACTTTTCATGTTTTGCAAGATGTGGCTGAATTTAAATATGAAAGTAGCAAATAATGTCATTTTATGCATATGCACGCAAATATCCAGTCAGACAGACAAGCACGCACAAACAGACACACCTTATGTCCATTAGGTCTGAAGCACATAAAAGTCTAGGTATGCTAACAGATACCCAAAATATGTTAGCTCTTTCATGGGTGCATTCTTCTTAACTCTGTGTACTTCAGCTATTGTGGCCTTTTCATCCAAATGCACATCCCATTTAGGATCACCATAAGGATCCATTCTTGGTCCCGTGCTGTTCTCTATTTTTATAAATAAGATATACAATTATATGAATGAACTGCAACTACCACAACATAACTGATTTCCCTCTCAAAGGATCATAGGTTAGTTCTAGGCTAACTGCCTTTATGGGCCATTTTAAGCCTAGCCAATTACCCCATGTCAGAATCAAACCCTGCAACTTGTGTTTCTAAGGTAAGCACCTTAAGCATTACGCCAATCTCCTGTACTACCACACTACATAGCTACTGATGGATCTCAATAAAAATGCCATAAATGACGCTATCAAAAACAACAAATTACTACTTAAAAGAAAATGAAGTTGAAACTTATATTCTTCAAAAATCAGACACAACATACAGTTCTTCACCAGGGAAATAATGTTTTCATTCTATTAAAATGGAGACATCATAAATAATCCTCTCAGCTTTAGAGATCTATGAAATCGATGAACAGTATGAGACCAATAATAAGCATGGAGCACGACACAGATGAAGCCATATCCCACATTAGTGGCATTTGTGATGATCAGACACTGTATGAGCTAGGTGGGAGAGGTGGAAAGAAGCAACATTTTGCCACCTTGCCCAATCCAGGAGGGGATTTTTTTGCCCATAACCTGACAAATTCCTGGTGATGACAATGGTACTGTAATCACATGTCAGACTTCTGTAAGCATTTTGATATGGAAGGGGGAGCTGCAGCTAACTGACTGCATGTGGTGTGATGTAAATGATATTAGTAGTTCTACCAAGTTATAGTATTCAACAAATACCCTTGTGCACAAGGACACATATATGGCACTGCTGATTACCCGACTTGACTTCAAATAATTTCCCTTCAAAATCTGCCACTGGCATGATGTGAGCCATCAGGGTACAAGTGACTGTAAGGTAAAATGGAGCAACAGGTGCATGCTGATGTACATGACAGTCATCTGGGGGGGGGTGTTCAATGGGGGCATGCTGATGTACATGATAGTTATCTGGGGGTTTTCAATGGGAGCATGCTGACGTACATGATAGTCATCTGGGGGTGTTCAATGGGAGTATGCTGATATACAAGACAGTCATATGGGGGTGTTCAAAGGGAGCATGCTGATGTACATGGTAGTCATGTGGGGGTGTTCAATGGGAGCATGCTGATGTACATGATAGTCATCTGGGGGTGTTCTATGGGAGCATGCTGATGTGCATGATAGTCATCTGGGGGTGTTCAATGGGAGCATGCTGATGTACATGATAGTCATCTGGGATGTTCAATGGGAGCATGCTGATGTACATGATAGTCATCTGGGGGTGTTCTATGGGAGCATGCTGATGTGCATGATAGTCATCTGGGGGTGTTCAATGGGAGCATGCTGATGTACATGATAGTCATCTGGGATGTTCAATGGGAGCATGCTGATGTACATGATAGTCATCTGGGGTGTTCAATGTGAGCATGCTGACGTACATGATAGTCATCTGGGGAGGTGTTCAATGGCCGCATGCTGATGCACATGATAGTCATCCGGGGGTGTTCAATTGTTCCATGCTGATGTACACGATAGTCATCTGGGGGTGTTCAACGGGAGCATGCTGATGTACATGGTAGTCCTCTCGGGGTGCTCAATGGGAGCATGCTGATGTACATGGTAGTCATCTGGGGGTGTCCAGTGGGAGCATGTTGATATATATGATAGTTATTGGGGGGGTTCAACAGGACCCTGCTGATGTACAAGATAGTTATCCAGGGGTGTGTTCTGTTGTTCATCTTCTGTATTCAAATAAGACATGAGGCTTTGGTGTTCATGTATACACCCAAAGACATCTGGATGGAGGACTGGAACATAAAACTTAAACAAACTAACTGACTGACTGCTGCACACATACATGCTTTCACTCAGGCTGCTCACTCAAAATGGCACTCTTGCTTGTACATGCTTAGTACTTATATGCATGTGTCCACTGACTAGAATGGCTCTTAAAAGAACAACACACACTCTGATCTACATCCTCCCTCTTTGACTATTCTGTCATGCAATAAAAAAATGACAGTTGAATAGGCATGGAAATTATACAGACATATATAAACAAGAACAATCATGTCCAGGTTGCCGTGTATCTAGGACTAGGTCATGAGATACGACCAGATCTCGTAACATAATAATCAGAACTGGGTTGAGCAAGAGGGACAGTCACTGGGGGATGTTCTGCTTCAGGATTTTCAGGGATACTTTCAGGAACAGACGATGAAATGTTCTCTGGAACAGGAACATTAGACAAATCACTCTGATAATTAGAGTCTTCATTACAGACAAGATGCTGTAACACTGGCTCAGACACACATTGTAAATGTTTCTGATTCTGCCTAAATTCTATCCCTTGCGACTCAATGATGTACAATCTCGGTTCCTCATGCAAATGTTTCACAAGTCCGATCTGATTAAATCCTTTTGCTGTCTGCATCTTTGCTATCTCTCCTTCTTTTAATGGATTCAGAGTTCTGCTGGTTTTGTTTTGGTAGGACTTTTGGGACAAAAGCTTTTTTAGAAGTTGAGCTTTTACTGGTTTGTTTTTAGCACATGGAACCAACAACTTCTTACTGATTGGTGGTGTGGTTCTGGTTTATCTTGAAATCAGTCTCTGAGCAGATGAACCAAGTAAATTATCATGCGGAATGTTTTTGAGATTAAGCAAGTTTAAGAAAAACTTAAGTATTATCTTGTTTGGATTTCTCCAACAATAGTTTCACACTTTGAATTGCATGTTCAGCCAAGCCATTAGATTGTGGATATTCAGGACTACTAGTTACATGAACAATGTCCCACATTTCAACAAATATTTTGAACTGCTGACTTGTAAACTGTGCACCATTGTCAGAAATGACTTTGTTCGACTACCATGGACATAAACTTCATAATGACAGTACTGGGTAGTAGGAAGGAGATCAATCTCAAACCAGTTTGAATAAGAGTATACTAACACCAAATAATGTTGACCATTCCATTCGAAAATATCTGTAGCTACTGTCAACCAAAATTGTACAGGAATCTGGCTTAACTGAAGTGGTTCTTTTTGTTGATGCAGTTTAGTACTATTGCAAACAGAACAAAATGAAATTTCCTTCTCAATATCTTTTTACACAGAAGGCCAAAATACTAGACTGCTTGCCCTTCTTTTGGTAGAATCAATTCCTGTGTGGCCACGATGCAAGATTTTAATATACACTTGTTCCAAGGATTTTGGAACTACCACTTTTGGACCTTTCATGATGATAACATCTTCCATCAAAATCTCATCTCTGTAAGGAAAATGCTACTGCATATCTTCTGTAAATAAGATTGCTTTGACAGCCATCCTTGACTGATAAAATGGTTGAGCTTCTGAAGAACTGATCTGAAGCTGTGTGAGTTCTAAGTTCAAGATGGGAAGAAGAAAACTTCTCACCGCTATCATTTCAAAATCAGATTTCTCGTTTTTGTGCTGTTCAGTGGTATTTCTGGGTGATCAGGATAAAATATCAGCAAGATAAGAAGTTTGCCTTTTGTACAGGCCATTTTTAAATTGTAATTTTCAATTTTTCATCATGTGTTGTAATCTCACAGGAGCTGTATGCATTGACTTTTTCAAAATAATGACCAGTGGTTGGTGGTCAGTTTTGATTTCAATAGGTCAGCCATGAATATAATCATGAAACTTGGATCATGCAAGCACAATTGCCAAAAGCTCTTTCTCTATTTGAGCATACTGCATCTCGATTTGGATTAGAGTTCTGGATGCACAGGCTACTGCGCTACCCTCTTGAAGAATGACTGCACCAATACCAAACAATAAAGCATCACAGGAAAGAGTTACTGGTTTGTGAATGTAATAATATCTTAAAGTGGGGGGAATGGAATTTTCTGTTTCAGGACATCAAATGCTCTTTGGTGCTGTTCCAACCAGGACTAGTTTATGTCTTTACATGTCAGCTCTCTTAGCAGTGCTGAAAATTGACTTAGATCTGGAATGAACTTTCTCAAATAGTTGACCATGCCAAGAAGACATTGTAAGGCTGTGACATTGTCTCGAGACGGCATCTCAAGAATTGCTGTTTGCTTTGATGGATCTGGTCGTAAGCCTGAATTAGTAAACAAATGACCAACATAAGTAACTTCTTTTAGTCTGATTTTACATTTCTGAGGATTCAGTTTAGATTCACCTCATAAGCATGTTCCAGAACTTTCTTGAGGTTTCTATCATGTTCAAGTTCATCATTTCCTCCTACAAGAATATCAGCTACTATTATAGTACATGGATAGTCAGAAAAAATCTGTTCCATCACACATTGGAAAAATTCACTGGCAGAATTTATCCCAAATGGCATTCTCAGAAATTTGTACCTTCCAAATGATGTACTGAAAGGGGTTAGCAATGAAGATTTTTGATCAAGTAAAATTTGCCAAAACAAAACAAACATTTTGCACCTAAGACAGAAAAAACAGTAGCATTTAGAATAAGGGCAGCAACTTTTTCAACTGTAAGCATTGGATGATGAGGTCTTTTTAGTACTTTGTTCAAATCTCTTGGATTGATACATATTCTATTATCATCTGAGCTTTTCTTATGAGCTACTATTATGGAAGATACCCATTGAGCCGGTTCTTCTACTTGACAAATTACTCCTAGCTGCACAATTTTGTCTAGATCAGCTTTGGCTCTGTTCTGCATAGGTACTAGAACTTTCCATTCTGGTCTAACAACTGGGCTTACCTTGTGGTCTAACCTCATGGAGTACACAACTGGGAGTTTGTCTAGTTCTTCTTCAAAAGTGTCATCATACTCAGAAAAAAATAGTCTGGGTGAAATTTAAGCTGTTGTCCCTCATGCTTACATGGTGGACTTCTTTAAAGCAGCCCCATTTTTAAACTGTCCTTGAGGCCTAATAATGACTGCACATGTCTCTTGACTACATAAAACTGCAAGTCATTGCTGTTCCCAGCAGAGTAACATGAAAGCACTACTGAGCCTTCTGTTTGAGTCTCTTCACCACTAAAAGGAACAAGCTTTGCACACTTTTCCAAATTAAGATGTTCTCCAGCTTTTACTCTAGCAAACATTTTTGCTAACATAACAGTGAGCTTTGAACCAGTATTGACTTTGAGCTCTACAGGTTTCCCATTAATCTTAATAGTACAAAATACTTCACTCTTTGCCTACAAATCTACTTGCATTGACTGTTTCACCAAGCACAGACAAACCATAAAAATAAAAAGTAGGGTCAGAGCTTTCTAGTTGATCAACTTGCCTCTTTGTATGCTCTATTTTAATAAAATAATGTGCCCCTTTAGATTTACAATGCTTTCGGAAATTATTCCACTTTTTGCATATGTGACACTGCTGACCAAAAGCTAAGCAGTTTTCTCACTTGGGCTCATGGTTTCTGCCACAATTACGACAATTAACAATAAAGTTTGGTACTGCAACTAACTTTGTTGGTTTATAGTTGGTATTAAGAGTTAGAAGCAGCTATGAACCCTTTTGATTTATACTTCTGTTTCATCTTAGTCTTATGCACACTATCAACATTCACACAGTTAGATACTGCAAGACATTTTTCTCATTTGTAAATATATTTGTGTGCTTTTCTGTGAGTGATATATCTGACAAATCTCTATGGCCTTTCCCAAAGTTAAATCACTGTCTCAAAGCAAAATCTTTCTCACTGCATCATCTTTAATACCACACACAAGCCTGTCTTTTATCATCACATCTCTCAGACCAGCAAATCAGCAAGTTTTTGTTTTATTTCTCAGTTTGGTTATATATGCTGCAAAAGTTTCACCAAGCTTTTGATATCTTGTGTAAATATGTGCATTTCCATTGTAATATTAATTTGGGGGTTGCACATTTCTCTAAATGTATGTTTTAAGCACTCAGGTCTTCCCGCATTTATGCCTGTACCACAATATGGTGGTTCTCCTCTACCCTGTAAACATTGCAGGTAAATAGACAAATGTATGATCTCTTTCAATGAATTCCTGAAACAATTAGATTAAGTACAATAAGTACCTTTGTAAGTGCATCTTTACATATTCTTGCTCAAGCACTGTCCAGTTTTCTGCAATATTATCAACCACAAGTGGACCAGGTCTGCAACATCCTTCTGCCATGCCAAAAGTTGCAAACACACAGCAGGTACTCATACTTTGAATAGCTTTAGTTAATGCAAAAAAGTAGTACTGTGAAAAAATAAAGTAATTTTCCCTTTTTATACATTTTATGTAATTCAGAAGTTATTTTGAGCCTTTTCGTAAGTATTTTGAGTACTTTTATCAATATGTCACAGTTTCAAACATTTTATTTAATTAGAAATTTGTTTTGAATGTTTTGAATGCTTCATTTTAGATTCATTGCATAAAAATCATTTAAATGAATTTTAGTAAGTGGAATTATCTTTTTGACCTGTTTGCGAGTCGTTTGAGCTTTGGATGATCCACTCATGCATACTCCTCCATTACCAACCATGCGTCTCATGATTTTGACTGTGAATCCCATTCTGACACAGTGTTGCTCATCTTATGTATTCAAATGGGATGATGAGTATTGGTTGTTCGTTTAAGTAGTTTATTACATACAAACACATCTGGATGGAGGACTGGAACATAAAACTTTAACTGACTGACTGCTACACACACATACATGCTTTCACTCTGGCTGATCACTCAAAATGGCACTCTTGCTTGTACATGCTTAGTACTTATATGCACGTGCCAACTGACTGGAGTGGATCTTAAAGGTACAACACACATTTTGATCTACACGTTCAACAGGTGCATGCTATGTACATGATAGTCATCTGGAGTATTCCATGTGAGCATGCTGATGTACGTGGTAGTCATCTGGGGGGTGTTCAGTGGGAGCATGCTGATGTACATGTTAGTCATCTGGGGGTGTTCAATGGGAGCATGCTGATGTACATGATAGTCATCTGGTGGTATTCAATGGGAACATGCTGATGTACATGATAGTCATCTGGGGTGTTCAATGAGAGCATGCTAATGTACATGATAGTTATCTGGGGGTGTTCAATGGGAGCATGCTAATCTACATGATAGTTATCTGGGGGTGTTCAATGGGAGCATGCTGACATACATGATAGTCATTGGGTGGTGTTCAGTGGGAGCATGCAGATGTACATGATAGTCATCTGGGGTGTTCAATGGGAGCATGCTGATGTACATGGTAGTCATCTGGGGGTGTTCAATGGGAGCATGCTGACATACATAATAGTCATCTGGGGAGGTGTTTAATGGGAGCATGCTGATGTACATGATAATTATCTGGGGGTGTTCAATGGGAGAATGCTGATGTACATGACAGTCATTTGAGGGTGTTCAATGAGAGCATGCTGATGTACATGATAGTCATTTGGGGGTGTTCAATGGGAGCATGCTGATGTACATGATAGTCATCTGGGGGCATTCAATGGGAGCATGCTGACATACATGGTAGTCATCTGGGGGTGTTCAATGGGAACATGCTGATATACATGGTAGTCATCTGGGGGTGTTCAATGGGAGCATGCTAATGTACATTGACATACATGGTAGACATCTGGTGGTGTTGAATGGGAGCATGCTGACATACATGGTAGTCATCTGGGGGTGTTCAATGGGAGCATGCTGATGTACATGATAGTCATCTGGGAGTGTTCAACAAGTGTATGCTGATGTACATGATAGTCATCTGGGAGTGTTCAATGAGTGTATGCTGATGTACATGATAGTCATTCGGGAGTTGTTCAATAGGTGCATGCTGATGTGCATGATACTCATCTGTGGGTGTTCAACGGGAGCATGCTGATGTACACGACAGTCATATGGGGTGTGTTCAAAAGGGTCCAAAACAATTTTATCCCTCCACAAAAAGAAAACATTAGGAACAAAAAAACTGTTTTACTTCTTAAACTGGTTTATGTGACAATAACAATGGACAATCCAAACAATGAGATGTGTAAAAAGCAAGACACAACAGATCAAGATCTCTAAATTTACCACCAAAATACCAGCTTTAATTCATCTCTGCAGTGTACTAAAAAAACTTGGCTGGGCTAACTTTCAGTCTAGGATGAATTGTAGCTTGACAGACTTTACAACCTGATTTGGTTATAGATCTACAGCTCCATCTTTTTATTCCTCTTCATCTCCTCTGTTTCCTCATACAACTTTGGTCTTTTTTCTGCCTGTATTGGGAACTCTGATATCCTAGTCAGTATAAGATCATGGTACACAAAACCTTCTCAGCAGTTATGGAAAAAGCACCACACCACTTCTTTGCTTCCTCCTGGAATGGACTATAATTTGGTGAAAAGAATATAGAATCCTCTTATTTCCAACAGCCCTTAGATAACATCCCCTGAATTCTGCTACCAGCACAGGATGCAAAATCACCAAGCTGTCCCATTATGCCTCTTTTCCACACATTTGTTGCTAATCTCTTTTTAGAGTATAATCTTACACTAAGATTAATTTTGTATGTGTCACAGATCCTCAACAGTATATGTATATGAATTTGGATTTATGTTTATTATACTTTTTAGACCTAATCGTAACTATAGTATTAAATTCTCATATCAATATGCTTTGCTTATGTTCACTGTTAATCATGTCACCTGCAGTCTTCATTGTTTTTGTTTTTGCTTTGTATTTAACAATCACATTAGCTCTGACTCTGAAATACTTTACAATGACTAATATATAGGATTTTGATTGGATTTCTAATCATAATAAGTATATTATATGTTCGAGACATAGATGCCAAAAATTCACCACATGAGTGAAGCTTGAGAGGTGAATCTTGCCACCCATACCAAGAACACATAATAATCTGTTATGATCGGAGATCCGATCATAATTCTTTATATGAATGGAGATTGAATTGCTCCATCTACGACTCTTTAGTCAAAATATAAAATAAAAAAAAAATGCAATGAGTTATGCTGCCTTTAAAAGCCAGTAAAACAGTAGGGAAGTGGTTGATGCTGATATATATTCCCAGTCTAAGGAAAGCAGTTTAATTGAAAATACTGGGAGTAGTTTATCAAACAGCAGGCAGAAAGGGGAGTTGAAACAAAGCCATATTATGTCTGCTTCTGCTGTTAACTGGCCAGTTACATCAGCTTTTAATGCTAGATGTCATGTTAACAGGTGTTAGGGGGTGGTTAAAAATTGTTAAGCACCCTTCCAAGCACTGTTAATCTTGGGTCTTAAGCTACTGTAATGCTAAACCAGCATGTACTTTAACTGGTATTGGAGCATAATCAATGTCCTGTATGGAGCACGATGATATTTCTTTATACCATGTGTAAAAGTATTTCCCTTCTGAATTTATTTTTCTTGTGATAACAGGGGACTTTCTTCCCAGGGCATTCTGAAAATGGACACTGTTTAGAAGGGCTAAAGCTGTCAATTAAATGTGAACAAAAAAGTAAAAAAAAAACTAGTTTGCATATCCCAAATGGCTTTTAAACATATGCATATTATTCTGCTTTTCCTAGGTTGCCTTTCAAACAAATAACTCTTCCAAAGACTACTTGCAACTTCTAAACGTGTCTAAAAATCAGCCCTGGGATTCAGAAACATGCCTTCTGTGACCAGACAAAGCTATTGTGGAAAATCCATTTGAGAAAATGCTGTTTAATGGTAATTATCAATTAAGAAGCAGGAACCTCATGGCCCAAGATGTAATTAATTAAGAAACTGAGTCACCAACAAGACAGGTGTGGTGGGAATAGAGCTTGGTATGCAACTGCAAAAAGGGATCACACAAACACCAATAGTAAGCATGCAGCATGCATGTGATTATGAACATGCGCTTTTTCTACACTGCATATCACACAAACACCAATAGTAAGCATGCATGTGATTATGAACATGTGCTTTTTCTACACTGCATCACTAAGAATATCTGAAAAATAAAATAAGTGATTCCCACCAATGATTAAACTTGTTCTCATTCATTGAAATGGGAATGAAATAGAATTATAGGAAAATCAGAAAAGCGGAACATCAAGCTGAGGAGCACGCACACGGGTGTGGGGAAGATAAGAGTGAGAATGGGGAGGGGGTGAAGGCTCTACTTTGCATGGGGCAAATTCCCTTTTTTAAGAAGGGTAGATGTGAATGCAGAAGGCAGGGGATGGAAAAGATAGCAGATGTATGGAAACAGGAGGACACAAGCAAACATATAACACAGACAGAAACCAACTGGGGAGGTGCTCACACAAAGTGGGGTTCTGAATGGATATACAGACATACAGACAAAAGGAAGACAAGTGCTGATGGGAAGTATTGTAAAACAAACAGAGGAAGGAGGTGACATGCAGTGCAGAGGAACATCAAGATGGGCACAAAATGGGTAACCCATTCCTGACATTATACTGCCTTTTTTAAACCTGGGGAGAGTTTAGTCACTACCATGATTACCCTCCCCAACAGCCTTAAACTGTGGTGATTCCAGATGATTGTGTGACTCTGTATGTCATACAAGGACACTCAATTGACCAAAGGTACTTCAAGACAATGGTTATCAATATTCCCATCACCTAATTCAACTGCCGGCATGTGATGAATTGTGACCCTCTTGCCATGTCACCAGAGACAAATATAGCACTTCTGCTCACTGAGCAATTTCTAGAGGCCACTGGGATGCTGCCCAGACTGCTTTCCAGCACAGAACTTCTGTCACCCAAAGGAGAGGCAAGCAAGGAAACAGATGGTGTGCTGGTAGGAGAAGTATTAGGCCAATAGCTCGCTGTGGACTGCTGCCACACAATTACATAGCCTTGTCAAATGCTGCAAAAAATCAAAAATTGTAAAATAAATGGCTAGAAATAAAATATATATAAACAAACATAATGACAGATGGGGGGAGAGAGAGAGAGAGAGAGAGAGAGAGAAGGAACTGCTAGGCTGATTGTGTCTTAGGATGTGTTTTGCAGGTACCAACCGATTTACTGCACAGTTGCTACATATGCCAAGGATGGCACTGCTGACAAGGTGTGTAAAGTGAAATGTCCCTATTGGATGATGTGCATCCTGGTAGGCAGTGGCAGTGCAGCAATTGTCAATGGCTAGGGTGAGCTTGTGGTCCATCAGCAGAATGGTGATATCATAATAGGTCATGGAGGGTGTGTATGGCAGTGGTCCTGCAGACATGTGGTATGCTACAAGGTGAAAAATCAGCCATGTGAACCTGGACAGCTTCACTATACATGCTGCTAAACATGCATATGATGCCACTCTTTTGTACTGAAAGCAGAAAAACAACTGTTTCCAGCAAAGATAGCTTTCAGAAGGTGCTTATCAACCACTGCATCGTAGTTTGTAAGAGTAGGGATATAGCTAAAATGCTGTTTATTAGCTAGGTGGATGTGACACCAGCAGGGGCATGCAATTAGGTGATGCACTGAGAAGATGCCAACATGCACCCCCTATCCCTGCTTACATCCCACTAGTGTGTGGCAGTATCAACAGTGCATGAACGTAGCAGTATCTTTCATGTCAGTCACCATGAGTCAGTGGCTACATTGTACACTCAGAGGAGGGCATCTCACTGCAAATAAGGAAAGTGATAACCCCTGAACATATAGATTTTGCAAGGCATCACATATCTACATTTTTTTCAGACTGTACATAAACCTGTGAAGTAGGTGTGTGACAACTAACTATATATGCCCTAAGAGCGGGTACATTTCTGCTGCTGTTTTTTAGTTAACAAGTGACTAATATGACAGTAATCATACTCACCCCTACATCTGCTGTGACGTTTCATTTACCCACAGTATAGGGGTGTATTCCCTGATTTTTCCTTCTTGGCTGAAAAACAAAAACTGCAAATACAAGGGGTTTATATTACAGGATCGAAAGACGTGTTCATCGAACACGTCTTTATCAACACGTAAACAGCAAACACACTAACATCTGAACGGCCACTTCAATGAATTTTTTCCAGGGTTAAAAATAGCTTGGCCAAAGAAAACCAAAACAAACTTTGAAACCCTACAAAGTGCGGGCTTCACTTCTCCCACCATTCGATGTAGGGGGCTGCACCACCCCCCCTAACTAAATATACCAACTCTGAGATCACACTACAGTGGAGAAAAGGGCAAATCCCCAATGACGACCAAGTGTTTTTCCCCTGGGAAAAAATTTGCTGAAGTGGCCATTTGGAGATTAGTGTTTTCACTCTTTATGTGTTGTTGAAGATGTGTTCGATGAACATGTCTTTAGATCACATAATATAAACCCCCAATACAACACATATTAATGAAATGTCATGCAAGGGCCCATCTAACTATAAGAGAAATAACATGGCAGTGATCATCCCTGCATACTTATAATGTATCTCAGGAGCCCTATCCTGACCTCTTCTACTCATTGTCTCAGAAGGTTAGGATGGTAGTTCTTCAGGTCACTAACGTGGAGCTAGCATGACTCACAAGTGTGGCTCATACAAGCAGCAGCAGTACTCACCCCCCCCCCCCCCGGTTTCAGAAACAGCACTGATTATTTATTTTTATTTATTTAGCATTTGTTGACTGGGAAAGTATGACTAAGACAAGTGCCTACTTTCACTGGAGGCCTGGAGAGAAATGCTCCAGACGAATGTCTTTGGAATGTGGGAGGAAACTGGACTACCCCAAGAAAGCCCATGAGAATGGAGGGCGGGTATGCAGACTGTGCACAGAAAAGCATCAAACCGGAGAACCTCTTGCTGTGAGGCAACAACGATAACTGCTTCCTCACTGGGCCACCCAAGGCAAGGCAAGGCTTTGTTAGGCATACACAATATACCCGAAAGCCTCCTAAAAGTCCTCAGCCTGGCACTACCAGTGCTGCCTGAGCATCAAGC
This sequence comes from Protopterus annectens, assembly GCF_019279795.1. Lineage (NCBI taxonomy): Eukaryota > Metazoa > Chordata > Ceratodontiformes > Protopteridae > Protopterus > Protopterus annectens. Next base: position 1,276,670,036 of record NC_056745.1, read on the forward strand.
ACAGAAAGACTCCTTAGTGCACCATCTGGAAGTCCTGCCGGCTTCAGTGCCTTGATAACCATGGCCATTTACTAGGTCATAATCCAAAGAAATATGTTAGCCCTGTTGTGCTCATATATATTGTTGCTGAGAATCATCAGACAGCTCGGTAGTACTAGGGGCAGCTAGTAACTTCAAAGCAAGGAAGGAAGGGGCTGCAAAAGCAAATTAATTGGTGTGCTTAATTGGAATGATGTGGAGCTCTATTAAGGCAAGTAAGTAACCATCACCTGCAGTAAAACAACAAATGGCATCAGTAAATTTCATCCACAGACTGCCTCAGTAAATACTCATTATAGAAACTTAATGGACACACACACACACACACACACACACACACACACACACACACACACACACACATCCAGACAGCTGTATAAATGCCCTTAGCGATATGCACACAGGCACAAATGTGATGACCAATCTATTATAGCCACTTGTATGATTATGTTTGTGATTGTACACTTCAACCATTTCATTATGATCAATGAAAGAATATATACATAAATAACTACCACATGCACAGCTCACTGTTTTCAGAATAGTGTTCAATCTGTGGCAACCCCCATAGCCCATGTACCTCTCAACCTCTTAACTAAAGGCTCAAGCCGAAAGCTAAACAAAAGGCTGATAAAGGACCAAAACCAGGTATAGCTATTGCCTTTACATACTTACAAAAATTTAATAATAGTAAATTTAACATCAGTTTGCTTCTTGTGAAGGCTGCCAAGTCTGAAACTCAAATGTCTGTCATTATTTAATGACTGCAATCCTTACTGATTTACCAAACAAAAAAATACAAATGTTATGAGGATCAGAACAAAATATGAACCATAATCAGATGTATTCAGAGAAATCAGGGACACTCTAATGCATTCATACCCCCTACATATACCTACACACATAATTTAGACACACACACGTGCGCGCACACACACACACACACACACACACACACACACACACACACACACACACACACACACACACACACTCAAATGTAACCATCAATTACATCAAATATTATGATTGTGATTGTTGATATATAGAAATGTAATTGCAATCAAATGAATGCATAAATAAATATGTAACTAACTTTACATGCAAACTCATCTCCTCAGCTCATTGCTGTCAGAATATAGTGTGCAAACCCCTCACATTATCTCTAAAAATAATGGAGGAACAAAGGATTAAAATCAAGGACAGACATTCTCCTTATATACTTATGAAGTTGGTAGAATAACAGGTTTTCTATTATCAAGCCTTTTATAAAGGTTATTAAGTCTGAAACTGAAATACTAAACCATCCTCCAATATCTTAGTATATAGAGATTATGCCAAGTCTAATTTTCTGAAACTGCGTGATGACCTGACCAAAATTCAGCATCCCCTACATACTTAATAAGCCCACTGCTTGTACTTTTGCTGTACTACTGATGCTTTACTTATATGTCCTTTACTGCCAAATTATGTGCATGTGTGAGTAGCTGCAGAGATGAAACTGTCTCATTCCAAGGTAAATAAGACACATTAAAAATAAACCCATATGGTTGAACTCAAATATAAACAAGCTCTATTATAAATGAAAAAATCCTTTATGATTTGCAGAGAGACCACAAAGTTTGCAATAGCAGGCAAAATCAGAGACATTCAATGAAATCTCATACAGTTGACAGCATATATGCCCTTCCCACATGCACTCTGACCCACTTATTATAAAATACTTACCTTTCTACATAAAAGATAAGTGGCATGTGTAGGGACAGTATTGAAAAACTTACTCCAGTACCCTTATTTTAAAAATAGGCATTACTTTTGTTTTTCAGTTTTAGTCTCAGGTTGCTCAGTCTTTCCAGCCAGTCACTTGAGGCAGACAGATCCAACAGAATTGACTCCTCACTGCTTTCTACTACAGCTTAATATTTATGCATTTGTCAGAAGGCAGGAAATCCTGTAATAAGGCATGAAGACCTTCTTCCCAAATTAGACTAGACACAGACATACTGTAAAACAGCTCAATAAGCAGAGTAAGATGATTTTTTTTCAGTGGACCTTGGAAGGTGTAAGAACACTATGCACATATGGAGTTCCAGTCTCAATAACGGTAACAGTAAAGGCTGCATTTCAAAGTTGTTGTGGGGTCGCCACAACAGAACTCCGGTCCGCTAATGATTGGTAGTTGATTTTTACATGCCGAGTTACCAGCCCTGATGCACAACCTTCAACAAAGGTACACCCATTCAAGCATGTCTCAATGCAGAAGACGCTCTAGCTGAGAATCAAACCGGACAGCGTCTTACTATGAGGCAACAACGCAACCGCAGCACCACCACTGCGGGTAAAGGCTACATTTCAAAGTAAAGTAAAGTCAAAACTGCATTTTTAACTTACTTTTTTTTACTTTACTTTGAAAGGCTGCATTTCAAAGTAAAGTAAAAAAAAGTAAGTTAAAAAATGCAGTTCTGGTTTTCTTTCTTTCTTCTTTTTTTTTTTATTTTTATGTTTTTTTTTGTGGGGGGGGGGGGATTGCAGCTTGTTACTAAAAGCTAGCCCTGGTTTGTATGAACAGTCATCACACCATCATTTGTATGTTGGCGTGGTATGACAGTGTTAGGGTCTGGACCATGGCATGAAAAGAGTATAAAAGCATTGTCACAATGAACTGATTGCTATTAAGATGGGAATAAATAAGATTATCGCTAAATATAATAATTTGTTAAAATTAAGTTTGTTTTTAGAAAAATATTGATTTACAAATTTTGCAAGTGTTATGTTAATAACATACTTAAAGATATCTCTTTGAATCATAAAGCTTAACTATTTTATGCAGACATTATTTAAAAAGTTTTTTGTGTGATTGTTTGTTCTTCTTTTGAATGACAGTATGTTGTACTAACGAATTAAATTTGAATAAAAATCTTTAAAAAAACAGTAAAAGTGTACAAGCAGCACATTGTCAACATGGATCATTAGTGTTGTTCTTCAGCACCTATACAAGCCAGAATACTACTACCATAGTTTTTCCTGATGGATTATTTTCTTAAACACACATGCTAGCTACATGTTACTTGTTACATGTACTCATGGGAGTGCACAAAGAAGACCATGGCTGTTATCACATCACAGGTTAATTACATAATTCAATAAATGTGCATTTCATGAACATGCAAAAATAGGACACTGGCATAATGTCTGTATTAACAGCCTTGAAATCTCATGACAAAAGCAGCTGCAGACATTGCCAGCCTCATCACTCTGTGAAAGACAGTAGAACAGCAAACTGTAGAGCTGCTGTCTGAACAGCAAACTTTAATTACTACAAGTAAATTGAACTTAATGAGAGGTAAGAGATTGCGAATGGGTGCTGTTTTCACTTTTGCTGTACTACTGATGCTTTACTTATATGTCGTTAAAGGAACAACATGACAGTTTGAAATAACCACTCAACTGTCCAGAATTTTGCTGAATGTCCTGGTTTTTGCCATTTTTGATCTGTTTCTCATAATTTTTTTGTTTTTCTTGCAAATCACTAAGGCTGAAGTCATTAAATAAAGACAGACATTTGAGTTTCAGGCTTCATACACTTCAGAAAATGCATACTGATACAAAACCTGTTATTCTATTAAGTTTGAAATTTATAGGTTCATAGGTTCATAGGTAGGAACGAGGCTATCTGCCTGAAGGCATTTATAAGTCTAGCTGGAATGTGTTGGCTTTCGCCACCCACTTAGATTAGTTCCCTATGCCTCTGTCCAGCAGAGCCATTGAAGTGATCCCTGGGGTAAACTTTCTGTTTCCCATCCACTCATCAAGGTTTCTCTTGAAGAGGGTTAATGAGGTGCTCTGCCTAATGCAGATTGGAATCTTGTTCCAGAGCATGGGAAGTCTCTGGGACAGGAATCTATCCCTCCAGCACGTCTTATTTATTGTTGTGGTGAGGTTTAGATCCCTGGAGCATGTGGCTCGAGGGGATATTGTTTTCTTTAGGTGGAGCATGTCCATCAATTCTGGGTTGGACATGGCCTTGTATGTCAGGCAGAGATCACCTCTGAGTAGGCGGTATGCAACCGAGTACAGCTGGAGTTTCTTCAGTCAAGCTGCATAGGGCATCTGCTTGAGGCCAGTGATCCTCTTGGTGATGTACTTCTGTGGTCTTTCCAGTTGTTGCAGGTGTCTTATAAGGTACATCCCAAATGGGGCATTGTACTCTATGATGGGTCTGATGAGTGATGTGTAGAGGGGCCCAATGACCTCTTTCGATCTGGATGCAAACCCTTTTGTGATTAGGTGGGCCACATAGAAGGATTTTCTAACCACTTTGGCAATGTGATTATCAAAAGAGAGGTTACTATCTACTTGGATCCCCATATCCCTTATTACAGCTTCCATATTTAGGGGGCTACCACCTATGTGGTAGTTTGTGGGTACTTTGTTTTTTCCAAAGGGGATGACTATGCACTTTTTGGCATTTAGCTTCAGGCCATGGTTTTGACACCAGGTATCTGTCTCAGTGAGACCCTTTTGGAGGATGTCTGTGTCAGCCAGAGAGTCAATTATAGCCTCTAGTTTGCAGTTGTCTGTGAACTTAGTCAGCCATAGTCCTCCTATGCTTGCCTGTACCTCTGAGAAGTATATGCTGAACAGGAGGGATCCTAGGAATGAGCCCTGGGGAACGCCACTTGTAACCATTTTAGAGTCAGATCTTGCTCCCGCAACTTTTACCACGTGGGTTCTGTCTGTGAGCCAGTTGGCAACCCATCTTGAGATGTAGGGTTTTATGTTTATGCTGGTGAGCTTGTCTATAATACCTGAGTTGGGAATGGTGTTGAAGGCCTTTGTAAGGTCTAGGTATGCTGTGTGGACCACCTTTCCCTCGTCTATAGCCTTTGTAACTGTCTCAAAAAAGTCCACCAGGTTTAGGAGGCATGATCTAACCTTAACAAAGCCGAACTGGGTAGGGTCCAGTGTTTGGAGGTTCGCAATGTCTCTGTTAATGAGATCCATGATGATGTGCTCCAAAGCTTTGCAGACCAAGCTAGTCAGGTTTATAGGGTGATAGTTCCTGGGGTCCATTGTGGCTCCACCTTTGTGGAGCAGAATAACCGTTGCTGTGCTCCACTCTGTGGGCATGTAGCCTGTGGAGAGGCTGAGTTTAAACAGTGTATTTAGGTGAGGGGTTAGTTCATCTTTGAGCTTGTGTAGGACGCAGCCTGGAACACCGTCCAGTCCCACTGATGCTGTGTTTTTGGCTTTGGAGAGGGCTGTTTTAACCTGAGTGTCTGTGATTTCAGGGGCACTACATTCTTCTGGTATAGTTATGGGCCATTTTGGGGGTGAGAGGGAGGTGAAGTTTGCACTGAACCTGTCTGCCAGGATGTTGGCTATATCGGTTAGTTCAATGTATTTTGTGCCATTCTGCACTAACTCCAAGCAGATCTGAGAATTGCCACTTAGATTCTTGACATAGCTAAAGAATGCCTTGTTGCTATCTTTGGTGTCTATGGCAATTTTTCTTTCGAAGCTAGCCTTGGATGATTTTTATGAGGGAATGTAGTTGCTTGCTGATACTGATCAGGGATGTCTTCCCTTCTTGGGATTTTACTCTTTTCTGTACTAGTTTCCTCCTTCTATTGTATAGCTTGTTTATGACAGGGGTCCACCAGACTGGTTTCCTTTTCTTGGAGGAGTGAGTCTTGGTTTTGTTTGGGATAGCACAATCCATGCATTCTTGTAGGTGCCCATAGAGTGCATTAGTAAAGGATTTTGCAGCTTGGACAGTGTTATCCTTTAGAATGGGGGCTTTGAAACTTCTCACCTCAGTCTTAAGTAATGTGAAGCTTGCTTTTGAAAAGTTTTTCACAGTGGTGTCTTTGACGGGGGGATGGAATGTGGATATCCAGAGTGATTACTTTATGGTCAGATCTAACCAGCGAGGGGTTGACCTCCGGTGTGGAACACTGGTCGCCCATGTTGGTGATGACCGGGTCCAATATGTTGTCACCTCTGGTGGGGGTGTTGACCAGTTGATCCAGGTCATTTGAGTTTATAAATTCTAGGAAATGTTAGGCAAGGTAGTTTGTACTTGAGAAGTTCTCCCAGTTAATGTTTGGGTAATTGAAATCACCCAATATCAGGGTGTTTGGTAGGACCTTTATGTTTCCCAGTGTTTCCAGGAATGCAGAGTGGGGGTCCTGGGACATGGTGGGTTATCTGTAGCAAGCTATAATTTGAATAGCAGTTTTGCCCGTTGTTAGATGCATGTGGATAATCTCTGAAGCATCGTGCTGTGCCACTAACCTGCAGGTGTGGGTATCCTTGATGAATATGGATACTCCCCCGCCTTTTTTATTTCGGTCCAGGTTTTGTGGCCAACTGTATGGTATGAGTTGTAGCCTGGTAGTGCTGGGGTGCTCTCTGAAGCCTTAAACCAGGTTTCTGTTACTGCACATATATCAATTTTCTCTATACTGAGGAGTGCCTCGAGTGTGTGCATTTTAAGGTTTAAACTTCTGGCATTGAGTAGCATTACCCTCAGTTTTTTGTTACTTGTGCTATTTATGGCAGTGGATTTATCTTTTGAGCCTTGCCTAAAAAAGGCCCTGTGGGGGTGGCAAGATCCTTGGCCAGTATTTTAAAGGCTGAGGGTGACAGGTGCATGCCATCTCTAACAAAGCAGCGTGGCTTGTTGAGCATGTCATCTAAGGCTGACAGACCCTGGATCCCCTTTGAATGACACCAGAAGCTTAGCCAGTTGTTGAAATTGATAATTTTTTCTCTATACCATGGTATCATTCTTTGTGAGGGTAGGATGCTACTCAGAGTCAGGGTCATTCCGGCCTGGGCTATGTGATCAGAGAGCTCCTCCATGTCTCTTTTCATGTAGTCCAGGGAGGTATGGCTCAAGTCATTCACACCAACATGCACAATGACAAAGTCATATTTGTACTTGCTCTGGAGTGACCTAAGTGCTTGTTTTATGTGGTGGATCCTGGCACCCAACAGGCAGCTAACAGTAACCTTCTCCTTGTTCAGCCTCGTGAGTGAGTCATCACTGTGCCTGACTATAGAGTCACCTATTACTAGTGTGCTGGGTATGTTATTTTGCCTTAAGGGCTGTGATTGCATGGCACACTGGTTTTGTGAAGTATGTGTTTCATGGTTTGTGTTGGTGGGTGGCAGTTGCTTGGATGTCTGCTTTGGAGGTCTCTGTTGCTTTTGCAGATTTTTATTTAGAGCCTCCGTGTATGTTTTCATGTATTTATGTGTGTTTTTTGCCGGTGCTGGTTTCATAGGTCTATGTGAGACTGGTGGGGTAATGCAAGTGATTCCCTTCTCCTTTTGACTGCCTGGTCCAGTCTTGGGTTGAGAGAGCTTAGCCTCCAGTTTGGCTGTATAATTGCATCTCTCGCATGTATTTGTGTTTTCTGGAAGGAAGAGAGGGTTGTCTGTGTACATGAGGCAATTGTAACATTGCCTCAAAATGCCCATATTCACCAGTTGGACCGGAGAGTATACCTGAAACTGCCCTTTGGACATGCCTGGATAGGTACAGTGAACTGTTTTACTGATTGGCTGGCAAGGTTGAATAGAAAGCCTTGTCCTTCAATACAGTATAAGGGGGTCTAGTGCTAATGTTTATTAGTGCTTGCTATGAGTTTTGAGCAAGTGCCGAAATGAGAAGTGAATGATTTTAGTGCTTAAGTTGAAAGTTTGTCTACTTCCAAGGGAAAATTTGAAGAGTAGACTTTGTGGAGCTGGGAATAGTTATACCCGAGCTAATTGGCGCTGCCTGGCATGCAGAACTGCGCAAATGCATGTTTTATAGCAGGGAAATGAAAGAGATAGAAATTAGCCCAAAATGGCCAATAAACTACTAATTTCTGGGCTGAAACCACTCCTCCAGGGACAGATAGGCTGCTGAAAGCTCCCTCTCTCACAGTGAACAGGGAAACTTCCTTCTAACCAAGTAAGGTGTGGTCAAACGCAGAAACTTGTAACACAGCCCTGAATTCAGCACTAACCTGAAAACTTGACTATACTAGCTTAGAAAGGTGGGAAAACAAGTATATATATATTTTTTTGTTTTTTTTTCAGAAAATAAAGCAGATACAATAAAAAAAAACTTTAAATGCACAGAAATGGATATCACACTTGAGTTTGTAGCCTACAACAGTTAAATAGGCAACTTTGTTAAAGTGCAGGCAGTAAAATAATACAGTATGTAGCTAAAACAAGCTTTTTAAATCACAGAAACTCTAGAAAATTGGCGTTTTGGGCGGAATTAGCTAAAGGCAGCAAGAAAATGTAGAAAAATGATACTTAATCACTCCAAATCTCTCTTTTGTCTCTCTGCTGCTGTAGAACTCTGCAGAGCACCAGGCAGGAGCTTGCTGAGCTGTATACTAGTGCAAAAACCTTGCAAATGCGGGTTTTATAGCAGGGAAATGAAAGAGATACAAATTGGCCTATAATGGCCAATAAACTACTAATTTCTGGGCTGAAACCATTCCTTCAGGGACAGATAGGCTGTTCAAAGCTCCCTCTCTTGCAGTGAACAGAGAAATTTCCAAGTAAGGTATGGGCAAACACAGAAACTTGTAACACAGCCCTGAATTCAGCACTGACCTGAAAACTGGACTATACTAGCTTAGAAAGGTAGGAAAACAAGTACATTTTTTTTTGTTTTTTTTGTTTTTTTATAAGAACAATATTTAAAGTGTACCTATTTGTGGGCCTTTGTCCAATGTGGTTGAGAAGCATGCAGTTTGATACTGTAAAAGGGTTGTAAACAATGGAGTCTACATCACTTTAACTAAAGAGAAAACAACTAACACATGCTCTACATGCATTTTACCTAAACCCAGCACATCTCACAAAAAAAAAAAAAAAAAAAAAAAAAAAGAAAATGTTTTATGCAGTCTGGCTAGGCCCATGCACCACATGTAGGGGGCTTCACACCCACTAACTTAACTCCATGGTTGCACTACAGTGGAAGAAATGGGAAAAACAATGGAAATACACCAACTGCTTGCACAATCCAACAAGCTATGATAAATCAAACTTTAATATTTCTTATAAATCAATAAGAAAACTAATGCCTGAGATCAAATCACTTAGTAACTGTTCTTGTAATTATATTTCCCAAAAGGTACTGGGGACTATAATTAGATTTACTATGATTAGATAATTGTTTAGACTACTTGTAATTAGATAATGTGCAGTTGTGTATGCCAAACTTACAATAACATTTGATGTTCACATGATCACTGCTGCAGTAGCCTTAGCTATATGGGTTATATTTTGTGAAAAATATAACAGTCAGATTGCTTCTATGCACAATTATTGCATCGTGTAATTTATCACATACCCAAACTGTCAAGCAGCTCAAGCTGAGCTAACTGAAAGACAAGTTTTGATGCAAAGGCCTTCCAAGATTTCCTGCCACCAGGGAAAGGGAGGCTGAGCCCTGAGAGGAAAAGGCTATGGGTAACAAAAGTACATGTCTACACCCTGCCATAAAAAAAAAAAAAAAAAAAATCACACCAAAAAACAAGGGGGCTGGATGGAGGGAGCAGCCACAGATCATTCAAGCATCTACTGTTAAGTTCAGCTTATACAACTGCACTATGTACCTCATATTAATCTGGGTAGATTAACATAGCTATATTTGGGAAGTGGAAGGAGAAGGGTCCAGGAGCCACTGGAGAATAGTCCTAGCAAACCATGATCTAGACTTAGAGAAGGAATCCAGCTTATAGTGCTTTGTAAAAGTCCAGAGGACCAAGTAGCAGCTTCTAGAATACTTCTAGAATCCACCCCTTTTCAGAAAGACATAGAAGGAACCAAGGTCCTAGTAGAGTGGGCCTTGACCCTACCTGAAATAGATTTGTTATGGTGAGTATAACAAATGATAATAGTCTTAGACAACCATTTGGAAATAGTCTGTTTTGACACTGGTTGTCCCCTCTTCTTACCTTCACAAGAAATGAAAAACTGATCTGATGATCTGAAAGATTTAGTTCTATAAAGATAGTACCTGAGTTGTCTGTGTTCATCCAAGGTATGGAGTATCCTTTCTCTGTCATTTTTAGGTTCAGGAAGGAAAATGGGGAGATGGATAGTTTGACTTAAAGTAATCTCTGATACCACTTCAGGCATAAAGAAGTATTAGTTCTCAAAGAAACCATGTCCTTGTGGAAAATGAGGAGGGGGTTAACTCACCATATGAGCTTGCAATTTAGATACCCTTCTTACAGAGGTCAGAGCAATCAGTCAAACTGTTTTCCATGTTAATAACCTCAAGTCAGATTAGCTGGTTCAAATGGAGCAAGTGTTATTTTCTCTAACACAAAATTAAGACCCAAAGGAGGGGCTGCCGGTTTACTTGGAGACCTCTTATGCAAACCCCCTTCAAGAACATTTTGACATGTGACTGCCTTGAGAGAGGAGGATACATGGGTAGACATGCTGAAATAGCCAATAAATTAACCTTGACAGAAGAATAAGGAAAGCCATAAGATAGTAACTCACACAAATATTGTAAAAGCAGGCAGCAACTAGTTCTGAATGGGTGCTGGTTATGTTGTTGGCACTAACGAAAAAAAAATTCTGTTTGCTAATATACAGTTGTCTAGTAGAAGGCTTTCTTGTCTCCATTAATACCTGCTGTACATTCTCAGAAAACAGTTGCCAAAAAGGAATTAAGACTCTATCATCCCAACAGTCATTGAAGAGGATTGTTGTTGGGTTATATCAAACACCCCTGTTCTTGTTTGAGTAGACCCATTCTGTGAGGAAGCTTGTGGTAATTGCCCCTGGCCACTTCCAAAAGTCAGGAGAAGCATGGTTGCCTGAACTATAAGGGAGTCACCACAAAATCTTGAGGGACTCCTTCTGGATCTTCATAAGTACCCCCTGGATATTAGTGGAAATGGTGGAAAGGCATACAGAAACATTTCTGTAAAAAAAAAAAGGCATCTGTCTTCCAGGCCTTCTTGCATGGACAACTGGAACAGAATTTTGCTAGCTGATTGTTCAGAGGGGAGGCAAGGAAGCCTTCTTGAGTAACTCCCCATAGATGGATCAACTCTTAGAAGACTTTCGGATTAAGTTTTTATTTGTGAGAGTCTTCCCTGGTCCTGGTCAGTTTGTCTGCCACATCATTTTTCTCTGGAAGAATGTAGGATGCTTGTACAGTGATATTGTGCTGTGAAGCTATACCCCAAGCTAGCATGGTTAGTCTGCAAAATGGGTACAGCTTGGTTCCTTCTTGCTCGTTGATGTACCACACCACTGTGGTATCATCTGTAACCATTTGAAGAGGTCCTCTGGACCAACTATGGTTCAGAAAATTGAAAACCTTGATCAGTGAAAACATCTCCTTGATATGTATGCCCTTGCATCTATCCATGGCATATCACACTCATTTTCTGTCTCCTGAAACTGCTTCCCAAGCAAAGTCTAAATCATCTGTAGTGACTGACTGCTTTGGAGCAGGGAGAAGAGAGAATGGAAAACTTGGTTTAAAGATATTTGTTGTTCCACCAAGTGATTTCTCTTCTGACAAACCCAACTGTGAAACTGTGAAACTATAAAGTACTAGGATCTGACAAAATAATAGATGCTGATGTTGGGACCAAAGAGATTTCAGATACCATTATATCTTTTTTCATGTGGAGTCTTGCCTGAGGTACCATGAGAATCATAGATGCTGTGAGACCAAAAATCTTTAAGTATTCCCTTGCAGTGACTGAAGTCTGAGCAGAAAACCTTAAAAATATATCTAAACAAGATCTATTTTTCCTATGGAAGAAAAGCTCTTTGTACTGAGGTGTCTACTTGGCATCCCAGGAACACAATCCTGTGTAAGGGAATCAAGAAAGAATTTTGAATTTTCTCATGGAATCCCAGTTTGTGCAAGAGATCTCTCATCCGAGAGACATATTCTTGACATTTTGAAAAAGACTTTGCAGAGATAAGCAAGGCATCTAGATATGGGAAACTGTGCAAACCCTGTAGCCTGCCATGAGCTATAACTGGAGTTAGAGACTTAGTGAAAACTCTTGATGCAGTGGATAGTACAAAGGGTAAAGCAGAGAACTGATAATGTGATCCAGACAGTCAAAACCTTAAGAAATAACTGAAGCCTGGATGAATGGGAATATGATGGTATGAATCTTTGAAGTCTAGTATTACCAACAAGCTTGAAAGAGGAAGAAGATGCAGCAGGTTGTGAAGTGCCATTCTTTTGAAAGCGGGCAGTATAGCATACAGGTTTAGGAAAGAAAGATCCAGAACTGGTTTCCAAGTGTTTTCTTTCTTTCTTTGTAACTGGAACATTCTAGAATAAAACTCCTTCCCCACCTGGGAAGGAGGAACTGGTTCTATCATTCCTTGGGACAGCATGTAGAAACAAAACAGTCTGATCTGCAGGATGAGGAATGATCCCCCCCCCCACCGGAAAGGAAGAATTGCCTCCCATTGCTTTCTGTAACCCTGATGAATGATTTTGAGAAACAATTTGTCTGAAATAATCTGGTGCTAAAGAGAAAAACTGAGATTCAGACATTCTGGAATAGAAAGTGGGCCAGGGTTGGAGGGGTTCCAAGGTCTCTTGAACAGTCATTCAGACGTGTTGGAGTGTCTTTGGTTTTGGGAGGTTTGAGACTTCTTTTTGAAACCTCCTTGCCTTGGTTGTTTATTTATTTATTTGTTTATTTATTGTTTTTTTTTTTTTTTTGCAAAAATTGGTTGAGTAGAAAGAAAAACCCTCAGATAATATGGAAAAGTAGGGCTGCAAATTTTTATAGATTCCCCACATCAGCTTGCCCTTTCATCACACTTTTTGATCATCTCTGCAGCACAGGTGACAAACATTAAATCTCTATTCAAGGGAGAATTTAAAATCTCATTTTAACATCATCTAGAAAGTTCTGAGAATGCAGCTAAGCAAACCTTCTTAACACCGTACCAATGGCCATAGTCCTGGAAGAAGTATCAACAGAGTCATACATACACTGCCAACGATGACAAGACCTGTTATTTAAAGCAGATTTTTCTTCACAAGAACAAACTGTAGGTAAAACATTCCTCATACTTACACAATATGTCAGAATAAACTTTAACATATGAGCCTGACAATTTAAAATTCTGAAATTCAAAGTTGCAGAAGTATGCACTTTTTTCCCATACCTATCAATGATTTTCTCATCCTTAATAGAAAGAGTAGGATTGGAATTAACTAAGTGCTTAGCAGCAGAGGAGTCAACTAAGGTTATAGTTGCTGGGTCAGGTTTGGTAATAGTGTATAAAAATGTAATAGACTGTAGAACTTTATGTAGCCTACCTGCCTTTGCAGGGACAGCTGGTTGACTATCAGGAAAGTTGTATACAGTAAGACACGCATCCTCTAAAGCAGACAAGACAGGAGGAATGGGTGTAGGTTCTGGAAAATCCTTCTGTAACAACTCAGTATTGTTCTTTTTTTCAAAACAGGTTTATTGTTTTAACATACAAGAGAAATATCATAACAATTTTATACAAGTAATTAAAAATAGATATGATTATAACATTCAACAAAACAACTAAAGTATTTACAAAGACATCCACTACAATCAGATCAATTAATTAAACTAAAATACCATGCTATTGAAATTAGGATTTTTTAACAAATTTTGTAAATTATCCCATACAATATAATAAGATGTTTTTCTAGTTGTTCTTGACCTAATTGTGTTTATTTCCATATGGCACACTATATTCATAACATTTTTAAATTCATTGAACGAAGGAGGTGTATCTGAAATCCAATTTCTGGTTATTAATTTCCTAGCCACTGCTAGAATAGACCATAACAAGGGAAGCTTAACCTTTTTAACACTTTGAGGTACAGGTGTGTTGAATAATATAAGAGATTTAGAAATAATGAAATTATCTGTAAAAAGAGCCTGCAAAAATTCATTAACTGACTTCCAGTATTCTTTCAATTTTATACAGTCATAAAACATATGAGCCCAGTCAGCATTAATTTTTATATTACATCTCTTACATAGATTATCTTTATTATTTATTTTATTCATCCTCAAAGGTGTATAAAAAGATCTATGCAAAAATTTCCATGTATAAAGTCTCCAGACAATGGAAGACGTAGTTCTATAGGCAGATTCCAATATATATTGTTTATCTTGTTGATTTGGTGGGTCCCCATTAATAGAAGTGAAATAATTCCAGTATGTATCTACACTGTAAAAAGTTTCTTGTCTGATAATTTTATGTATGTATGAAAGTTTACCTTTATCAGAAACTTTATGTTGTAAATTTAATATCAAGTAATCAATCAATGTTGGAATAGATTCTTTAACTGTTATAGACATTAGATCTATTCTATCAATGAGATGTTGTCTAAAGGTCTGAACCTCTAACCAGTAAGTTTCTCTTAGATCAAATTCTTGTTTTAAGAAATCTAGATTTTTAACTTTATTATCAGATATCAACTGATACCAGTAATTTAGATCATTATCTATAGCTAAATGAGTTCCTTCAGAAGTAGATGACAAAAGCATACCCTGAGTATAGATTATAGGGAATATAATAAAATTCCATTCCCTATACTTAGGGTGCATGAATATAAAGTTACGATAGCTAATAATAATATTTAATGGGTAACAAACCATATGTTTAGGTGTAATAGGTGAAGTACAAAATTCTTTTAGTAACCATAACATGGAGTTATTTACAATCATATTTTTATGTGTTAAGGAGATTTTCATGAAGTGCATACTAATTAGTTCCCAATAATCTTTCCATTTTGTGACATATGACTGATCTATTAATAAAGTAATAACTTTTACAATAGAAGAGATAGTATATAAATTAAAGTCTGGAAAAGAAATACCCCCTTGAGACCAACTATTAGTATGTTTCTTTAATGCAATCCTAGGTCTATTAGGTGCCCATAGGAAATTTAACATTAGTGTATTCAGTTTCTTGATAATTATTTTTGTAGGTGGAAGTATTATTGATTGTATTAAGTATAAAATCTTGGGGAATATTATCATTTTAATAATTGTAAGTCTCTCTTCCATAGTAAAAAACATATTATTCCAGGTATTAAAAAGATTTTGTATATTAAGAAAACCGGTATTATAATTATTATATATAATAGATTTAATATCTTTAGATAGTATTATACCTAAATAAGTTATCTGACCTGAATTGGGTACATATTTAGTAAAATCACTAATGAGAATATTTTTTCGTGTATATATATATAGGTAGTATTTTAGTTTTTGCTTCATTGAATATTAAACCAGAAATACTTTTAAATTTCATCATTTTATCAAATAGAGACTGCATAGAAGAATTAGATCCTGCTGATGTAATTAGAACATCATCTGCAAAAAGTTGAATTTTGGATGTTGTATTTTTATCTATTTCAAAACCCTCTATGTCAGTACTGTTTCTGATCAAATTAGCCCAAGGCTCCATTACTAAAGTGAATAATAGTGGAGAAAGTGGACATCCTTGTTTTGCACCTTTAAGAATGGGTATTTTTTGTGAAACATATGTTCCTACCTTAATATAAGCCAACGTTCCTTTGTATACATGCTCAATTAGATTTACAAATGTATCAGAGAAGATTGTGCACTTCAGTAAGTTAAACAGATAGTCCCAACTTACTGAATCAAATGCTGAACTTATATCAAGACTAATAAGTGTTAAATCTTTCTTTTTCCTATTTGCAAAATCAATTAATGTTAAAGTTCTTCTTATATTATCAAAAGTATTTCTATTTACAATGAAGCCTGTCTGATCTATATCTATAATGCCAGGAATGATTGTCTTCAATCTATCAGCAAAAATACTCATAAACATTTTATAATCAACATTAAGTAATGAGATGGGCCGATATGAAGTACATCTAGTTGGATCTTTATTAGGTTTTAAAATTGGCGAAATAAATGTATATTGCCAAGATGGGGAGGTTATTAACTCAGTTTGGGCCAAAATAAAAACCTTATGTATTAATGAATTTGTACTTTTAGAAAGGATTTTATATATCTCTGGTATAATACCATCATTACCCGGTGCTTTGTTTGATTTAAGCTTATTTATTTTTGTAATAACCTCTGTATATGAAATACTTTTGTCCAATAGTTTAATCTGTTGTTTATTAAGCTTTTTATTCATGTTTGTGGTTATAAACTCCTTTATTTTATCTTTAGGTTCCATGTTAATGTTATTATTGTTAATATTGTGAAAGTGATTTCTAAATTCATCTAGTATTTCTGATAGACTAGAAACATTCTTCTTTTTCCTTAGAGAAAAGATTTCTTTGATATGGTTTTGTTTATTCAACCTTTTTGTTTTATTTTTAAGTCTATGTAAGTATTTAGGGCTTATTGAGTAAGACAAAAACTTGTATTTCTCTAGAGTTATTTTAACTTTATGAGTTAAAATTTCTTTGTATTTCTCATTTAGTTTGTTTATTTCTTCAATGACTTTCTTATCCATAATATTTTCTTTATTATTATGTTTATAAGAGTCTAATTTACTTTGAATATCTATCAATTCCTTATCCCAAGATTTTCTTTTATTAATATACCATCTTATACTTTGTCCATATAGATATGATTTTAAGGCATCCCAAACATAGACAATGGAGACTTCAGAAGTATTATTTATGTCTAGAAAATGTTGTACTTCTGAAAGTATATATTCTTTATAGTCTTTTAGTTGAGTTAAGTATGCTGGTATCCTTTTGATCTGAACATTATGAGTATTTTTTATCATGAATTCAAAAACAATTGAATTATGATCAGATATAGGACATGAAATGATTTTGGAATTAATTAAATCTGTTACCATCTGGTTAGAAATAAAAACCCTATCTATTTTTGAATAAGTTTTGTATCTGTTAGAAAAAAAGGTGTATGGTAATGATTTTGAATCTATCTGATTATTAATATCATTCAAATGATAAGAATTAGCAAAATCATTTAAATGAGTTGATTTAGATGTAATTCTTCTTTTTCCTATAGTGGTAGTATCACTTTCATGTAGTATACAATTAAAGTCACCAGCTAAAATAATATCTCCTATAGAGAATGATATGATCTTCTCAAGATGATGTTTCACTGTATTAATACCAATTCCAGGTATCCAATATACATTAATTAAAGTGTAAGTCTTCCCATTAATTTGTATTGTAACCATACAAAACATTCCTTTGTCATCCTGATAAGACTTAATGGTTTTAGGAATGGGCATACTTTTATTCCATAAAATAGCCACTCCTCTTTTTTCTGAGTGTGCTCTGAACTAACCAATACTGTATATTTGTTTGTGACTAGTTTATCAATATCTTTTTTCAAGAGATGGGTTTCTTGCAGGAAGACTAAGTTGGCCTTATGTAAATTAATGTATCTTATTAGGCTTGCCCTTTTACATGGATTATTCAATCCATTAATGTTTAAAGAAATTCCTTTTAAAGATGTCATTTGGTATTTTTAAAACTTAAGAATCTTATGATCAAAATAACAAATAACAACATAAGTAATGTTACATCTCCTCCTTTAGGTGTACCTTTAAATATAGCTGTATTTATTGAATCTCTTATGGGATTTTGTATAGGATTCAATTTTGTTTGTAGTGACAATGAGTGTACAAAATATATTGTGGATGTCAAAACTATATACATATAACAATGAACAAGTGAAAATAATGTAAGCATTAAACCTTGCATCCAGCCTGGAGTTAAAAACTCCAACTTAGAGTAGTATTTACCACTCAAGTTAACCCCCTACCCTAAGCAGCAGTACCTCAGCTACCACCTTATCAATTTAATACTGGTTATATTTAACTTAAATTAACAGCTTTCAATTCAATTATCTAGCAAGACAAGACTACACATTTGATAAAACAGCATCATATAAACTAAAATAAACTTTTTTTTTTAAAAAACTATTCATACTACTATATACATCTATGTAATATAATACACTTGTATTCAAATAGCATTCAAACAAACTTCATATTAGGAACCAAGAGGAGAGAGAGAGAAATAAAAGATGTAAAAGAGGGAGAGAGAGTGAAAGAAAGAGAAAAAAAAAAGGAAGGCATATTTACATATTAATTTATTCAAAGTATGTAAAAATAAGTTCTAACATTCATTTAAATCAAAAACTTTGGCTAATATGGTTCAGACATTACATATATTAAGATGCATCTATTTTCAGTCATGTAAATGCAGTCAACAGCTTCCAAAAAAAAACCTTGAATTGCTTGTATATGAGCATTTTACTCATACTCATTATTGTCAATAGAATAAAATATTATATTTATAGAAATTGTTATAAATCATACTGCATAGTTATGCAAGTTCTCAGAAACACTTGAATTATTGTAAAAAAAACATCTGTATTTTGTATGTCTATACTACTGCTTTAAAATATATCACATGACAATTTCTTCCAGTATAGAGTTATAAAGTTATTTATGCTTGTCAATCAGATGAATTAAATGAGTTATAATAATGTATATGTTTGGAACATAAGTTTTCAACACAGATTAGTATGCAGCAGTCAAGTAGATTTTCAAAAACACTTGAATAAATGTTTCATTTTCTATGCCTTCTAAAATAAGACATTTACTTACTACAAGAATCTGCATCATTTAAAATCATTATAACTGACATAATTTATGAATTATAACATAGATATTTAAGTAATTATATAAAATAACTCACATTTAAATGTCAAAGAGTTCATTTTCCTTCACATAGTCGCATTTGCATCAGTTCTACTTCCTGGTAGAGTGTTCTTCCTGAATCTGTGCTGTGTCAGTGTGATATCTGGGTCAAAGGTCAGATTGACTGCTTTCAGCTTCTCTGTGAGAATTCTGAGAGTTGAAGCTTTTGAAACAGCTCATGGACACTGTGCATGAGGTAGCCCACATCCCAGATTGTCTCCCTTAACATTTTGGCGGGAAACTTGTTAAAAACTAGTGACAAATATTCATTTAGCAGTGTAAATGCATCTAAACATGACAAAACCTTAGCGATGTATTTTACAGGTTATTACAGCCTCTATGTAAGTGAAATTAAGCCCAAAGTTATTAATAAGTAATAAAACTCAATATTTTTGTCCCAACTCAATTTTTATGCAAATCTTATTATTTACTGTGTCTATGTGATCAAAAGCATTTCTATATATTAATATGAGAAAAAAAATAAAGAGAAAGAATAAAGAAAAGAAAAAGAGAGTAGAAAATAAAAGAGTGTAAAGCAGAAATAAAAAAAGTGTAAGAGAAAGCTATAAGAAGTATACACAATGGAATATTACTTACTGTTTATATTAATAGAGTTAAAAATAAAACATATTATTTACTATTATTTAGTTCTAATTATTATTAGATAAAGCATGACAGATTATTTACAAACAAGCATAAGCAGTATAATCAAGAAAGTATAATTAGGAATAGCATTTGAAGAACATATAAACTTTTTACAAGGAATAAATGTTATTATTCCATTTATCATATTTTCATTACTCTTCTCTCCCTGCCCTCCCCCACCCTTTACCCACTACATAATCTAAATAGAATGTCATTGTTTAAACAAAGAAAAGAAGAGAAGGAGAAAAAAAGAAAAAAAATGTATCAAATTACTGACCTTACTTCTCTTTTTCAGAAAGAGAAACAAATTGAATGATAGCTTGTTATTAGTTCCTCAGATATTTTGACTGGTTATGAAACAAAACATTTCTTTGCACACAGAGAATAACTTTGATTAAATCTTTTTCAGAACATTTGTGGCTTTCTGGAAATGCAGGAACTATATTTAAAAAGATTAATAATGAAGTAAAATGATGAGAGAAAAAAAGAAAAAAAAACATAGAACAAATCATTTGTTCTTTAGTCTCTTCTTCTTCTCTGAAGTCTTCCATGAAGTTTCAGTTGCCAGTCTCTTTAATGAAGGACTAGCCCATTCCATTTCCTCTATTTTATCCAAAATCTTATTTTTTTTGATAAACAGTAAAGCAGAGTCTAAGTCATCAAAGATTTTAGGACCATCAGGAAGGAAGATTTTTAGCTTGGCAGGAAACAGAAGGTATGTTTTAAACTGTGCTTTAAGCTCCCTTATTAGTGGCAGAAAAACTTTTCTTTTAGCTATTACCAAGGAAGAATAGTCATTGTCAAAACGCACAGTTGTCTCATTAATCTTAACAGGAGCCTTAGCCCAAGCAGATTTAAGAACCATCTCTTTATCAAAAGATGATAGAAATCTTACTATAACTGATCTAGGATAGTTTTTGTTAGAGTTAGTATTAGCTATAGATCTATGTGCTCTTCGATACCAAAGAGAATGCTTCTGGTAAGTCTAAAGTTTTAGGGAGCCATGTTGTTAAAAAGAAGTAATATTGTTACCTTCAATATTTTCTGGCAGTCCAAAAATCCTAATGTTATTGCGCCTAGATCTATTTTCCAAGTCATCCAGCTTTGTTTGTAAATGTGTATTTTGTTTCAGCAGAAACTCAATGTTGATTTCCTCTTCTTGGATTCTATTTTCCTTGTCATTCACAGCTTCTTCTATGCCTGTCATCTGGATCTTCTGTTGTTGCAGGTCTATATGTAACAAGTCTATTTGTTTTGTAGTTTTTTCTATGAAGGTATTAATTTTAGTATCCATTTTATCCATCTTAGCAGTAAGTTGCTGGATTATAGTTATCAGAGACTGAAGTTCTTTCTTGATGCTGGAGTCTTGAGAATTTGTCTTACTGGATCTCATTTCAGACTGATAAACTGACAGGAAAATTTCCAATGTGATTTCTGACAGGAATATTGTTAAAATGTCCTTTCTTTTTTAGATATAGTTCAATAACTATATAAAACAAACATATTTAGAAAGAAAATTACTTCAAAAATTATTTTTTTAAGTAATTAATTCCTGTCAGGGTAATGAAATTGGTGGAGCTGAAGAAATCTGCTGCTATCCTGTGTTCATCCTTGGCCACAACTCAGTATTGTTCTGAGAGTCAGAGAAACCTCATTGTCCTTCAACTGAAAACACTGGGGAATTCTAGCAGTAGACTCAGAGAAAGAGAAACTCCCACAGGGAGACACAGAAAGTGACATCTCCTCTAAGACTGAATCAGAAATGTGAGGATAAAACCCTGAATCTGTCCCAGCATCTTCCTGTTCAGATTCAAAATATTGAATCTCTTCAGGAAAGGAGGCAGTCATCTTTCTTTTACTGGAAACTAGTCTACAGGAAGGATCAGTAACCTGAAACAAACCTTGAGTCAGTTCCAGTAAACTACTCCTTTCCAAAGTAATTTGAGGAGGAGTGGATAGCTACATGCTTGGTTTTCAGTTTCATTTTGACAGAAAAATGGGGCCAACCATGTTACAAATGGCAGCTACTGCTTCCCAGGGATGGGCACAACATTCTGATACAACAGAGAAACCTGCCTTGTTCCCTCTCCCAGGATCAACAAGAGTGGTTCTCCCTTGCTGACTGAGTGACCCCCAACAGCTGCAGAGGATGTGGATAATCCCCAGCCCATAGTAGCTGTAGGTGCTACACCATAGGGATCCAGGGTAAAACATCAGTGATTTGAGGTTCACCAAATGACCACAACAGTCACCCACCTGTGGCTGAGGCAAATTGCTAGCCTGCTGTGTTGGCAAAGGTTGTTTGCTTAACTTTTTGTCTTTGTGGCTGGCAGAAGGACCGACAGTGGGAGTGGTAATTTGTTCTATAGCCAAGCTGAAAATGTTGCCTTTACCTGGGAAAAACAAGCAGCAATGCCGGTAAATCTACCAGCCCACAAAATAATTTTTTGTCAGAAAAAACACAGTAAAAAGGAATTTCAAACAATATGACAGCTCCACAACCTTAAATAAGCACAATGTATCCTAAGCAAATAGTTTAGCAATTAGATAACACTACATTTACACTAACAGAAACAATGAGTGTTCTATTTTAAATGTTACAGCCTCTAGACAATCTGTTAAAACACAATCCTCCCACCTTTAAAATAACTTTCCTTGGCTGATATAACCCATATAGATAAGGCTACAGTAGCAGTGATCAATATGAAGAAGATGCTGATATTTAAACCAGTAACCTGGTACCCAGCACGGTTAGGTTCTCTTAAAATGTAACAGTATCTCCAAAAATTCACTGGTATCTGCTTCCTTGTAAACCATTTAGATGACATAGTCCTAGATTTTGACCAAGGACTGTGTGTGTCCCACTCAATGTTGATATAAAAGTTTTAGAAAGTGGTTTGCTGATGTTAAGTTCACATCTGTAGCAGTATAGTCTGTTGTGTCATTTATGGGAGGGCTACCTCTGTCAAGTGTGTAGTATTCTGTGTAATTCCTTTTAAGTGTTACATGCCTGTCTTCTAAGAGCACTGATGAAGTGACTGTGAGTGTGGTATAGTGTGATGAGTCTGTTCAGGTGAAGCAGTCAAAATGTCCAGAGGAAGGTTTGGAGTAACATTGTTTTCAAGATGTTACTGTCTCAGTAATGTGCCTATATATATTTTAAAACTACCCTCTCTTATGGACCGGAGATGTACGGAAAGTGTCTACAGAAGTGGCCCAGTGATCCACTTGACTTTGCAACACATCTGCCTTGCTTGCTTCAGAGATTATTGCAGGGAAGATTTGTTCTGTGGTCTTTGTACTACTTTTAGCAACCCCTTTCCACATCTGTATCAGGGTGTTTCATGTCTGGCCTGTGATACTTATTTTGTTGTGGATGGCAGAATGACATTGACACAACTATGTAAGAGGGATATATGTGGGTACTAAGAGGTAATTGCTTTAACCTCTTGAGGGATGTCCTGTTGTAAACTCAATTCTATATGTGGACTGCACACACCCATAGTTTGAATAGTTTGAAAAAAAATTGTGTTGGGGCAAAATGCCAATCAAAATACAGACTCCAATATAAATGTATGAACGTTAGTATCAACCTAGTTATAAAGATGTTTCTTTAAGTAGATATAATGATTCAGACTGTTTAATTAGTAGAGGGAATTTCTTCCACATACATTCCATAGAATGTGATACAAATTTTGCTCTAGCAAAAGCTGTCCATCTTCCAGTTTTACCTGAATAGTTGTAACTCCTAATAATTTGAACAGAATCTGTAAGCTCAATGTTTAGTAATAAGCAGAACTCCTCATTCCATAGTGCCCAATGCTCTAGGCACAGCATTTCTTGCACAAACCCATAACTTATGGAAAAAAGACCTAAAACGTCCAATTTAGCTTGATATGCAAGATTTTTCAAGACAGAAATTCTTTTTGTAAATTTCTTCTGCATTCCTTGCAAAATGAATAGATCCCAAACATAATACTGCATTCAATAAAAGGTCAAACATATGCAATAAATACTTTTTTAAATAATTCTGTATTCCTTAAAGCAAAGTTTTTAAAATGTAATGCTACAACTTTGAATGTTTTGGTTTTAATTACTTAGACGTGATGTAAATGGAAAACTATTAGAAATTCTAATGCCCCAAATCCTTATATTCTGACAAATTCAATAAAACTGTGGCTTCTAATTTCACCTTGGCAATCAGTCTAGGTTTGTCAAAGTAAAAGATCCCCCATTTATCTTTATTAATATTCAGCCCATTATAATTTAACCAAAAACTTATTTACTCCAGTACAGATTAAATTCTTCTATATCCTTTGAAGATGTTATAACTTATCCAAATTTGATATCTTCAGCATATTAAACTGTCCAGATAGAGGAATGCTTTGGTGTCTGAGAAAACCTGAGCCTTGCAGGACCCCTTTAAGCACATCAGCCCAGTTAGATAGATGATTCTTAATTCTAACTCGCTGCTTCCTCCCACTCAGCTAGTTTGAGACTGAGTATATGATGTATGGATTTATCAGTTTTTAATGCAATGCATCAATAATTGCATCATGTATAATACTGCCAGAAGCCTTAGAAAGATCTATATATACCACAACAATAGAACAATCATGATCCAAAGTCAGAGTATCTGGTCATGAAAAGTTGTCAAATTAGTAAATGTAGATATATTATAGGTAAAACCATGTTGAGACAGATCCAACAGACAATCCTTTAAATCAGTAGTCAAGATGGATAATAAACATCTCTCAAAACTCTTACTCACCAAGGGAGTTAGACTAATTGGCCTGTCATTGGAGATATTATCAAATGAACCACCCGTGTGAATAGGTATGGCGTCTGCACACTTCCAACTTAAAGGGACATAACCTTGAAGTAGCAATGTTTTAAAGAAAGCTTCAATAATTGTAGAAATATATTTAGCGTAAGTAACCCAAAAGCATCCAAGTAAGTTGTCAAGACCCAGAGAACTGTCCTATCTTATGCAGCCCAACAATGTTCTTATGGTGTCCAAACTAAAAAATGGAGATTCATAAGTACTATCCTCTAGGGTATCCATAACACAATTGATGTTATTCATATAGTCACTCACATGAAAATGCCCAAGCCTCTATGTGGTCTGCACACATACATATTCTCTGGGTTCCTACATCAGTTGAGTTCCTAAACCAGCAAAGTGTTCTGTGGAACTGATGTAATTTACTTCACAAGGATGGTATATGTCACCAGCATGGAGGAAAATAGGCTGCACAGAGCTTTTTAATACTGCAGTTTTGCAGTATGGCTGGCTGCCATGACTACTTCTCTTTCCTAACTGTTCCACCTCTGCTTCTGATCAGTGTCATTGGCCGTATGTCTTTAGGGTATATCCAGCATCACCAAAAAGATGGCCCTACAGAAGATCACCCCACACAAACTATAGATATAAGTTTCGCTTGAGACAGGTATGTGGGTTTAGTGCACTGCCTGGATCACCTGTTGACACAATGTATATTATACACTGTGCTTTGCAGACCACCTGATGGTTGATGGAGTAGAACCATTTACAGTCAATAGAATGTCTTTCCTAATTTCCAGGTGGGGATTTTGCTTTAATGTTGGTGAAGTTAGTGGCTCCCAGTACCTCAGGGAAACAGACTATGTCAAAATGTCTGTATTCTGTTGCTTGTCTCCTCTGGGGTCTTTGGGAATCAAATATATTCCCCATCTGTTGGAGCATGGCATCGAGGAACTGATGGAGTAGCCTTGAGGCAGATAGTTAGGATATACCAACTGTGTCCTTATATGGCTGGGAAAGGTCTTTATAGTTAATATTCTCAAAGCCGCATATACTTTGCTGTTTGCAGGGATGAATACCTCATGAATCCCATGAGCCTGCATGTGAAAACAACATGTCTTGACCAACTTCTGCATGCTGCCTCTGCCCACATGTCAGCAGTCCACTATTTCTGTGTCATGTAGTGTTATTGTATGTTAAGCATGGATGGATATCTCAGCGGTTTTGAGAGTGACCACGTGCACCTTTGTGACTACTGTTAGTGACAACAGCATCTTGCGTATACATACACACCAATGTGGTACTTACTCTATACATGTTTTTTCAGTCTTTCTTCCACAACTCCAGGATTTCACTGCAGTCTACATATGTGACAGTAGCATCCCTCTGCCATTGCTCTCATTTTAACAATGTTGCCTATTTAAAAGGAATTATAACATTATTTATATATTCTGCAGACCACAGTATTTCTTGAACTTCTACAATCACATTTAGTGTGTGTCTTTGATTCACCCTCTCACCCAAACCCCCAAAACATGGCTTGTCTTTGTGCAAAATTGGTTACAGTGACATGAAAACTGCATCTTGCATATTATGTTTCAAATCAAGTAAGCGGAAAAGCCATTACAGTAAACTCTCAGTTAACTGGCACCCATGGGGATTGGTAGATACCAGATAACTGTAGTTTCAGGTTACTTGAGCATTATTATTAACAATAGGCCTGACTAATACTGTACCTTATACTATTTGTTTGCTTGACTTGTTCTCAGGTTGAGGAGAGAGGAATTTATTCCTATCTTCCTTTTTAAAACGCTAAAATTCTAAAAATGTAAGGTATGTTTCTGCTGGGGGGGGGGGGCAGAAAGTGCAACACATGAATGAAAATTGTACTGCATTCATTTCTTTGATATTTTTTTGCCGGATGCTTGAGAGTTCTGGTTGCTTGAGTTCCAGTTAACTGAGAGTTTACTACAAAATCATCAAATTCTTAGTTGTGTTTTTATATGTATTGCCATATAGAAGAGTGTAGCTTCCATCTGTTGTTTGTTTTTATCTGTCTCACCTGAAAAAGGTCAGAAAAAGATAAGTTCACTTAATGGTAAAGGAATGCATTTAAAGTAATTAAATAAAATTAATTCTTACTGACTTCTCAGTCTTCTCTTTCCTGCTGCTGCTGTTGTCATCTGCACGTCTTTGCTGAGAAAAGGCATTTATTTTGTCCTTTTTATGTCTGTATATTTTGTCTGCCTTTTGCTTGTTAATAAAAGCCAATGGGCTAGATATAACTTTATGATTTTATTCAAAACTGCATTCCCTTTGCATATGATTCATATGTGTGCCTCCTTTAAAGGGACTGTGCATTTTTGCCAGAAGCTGTTTGTCTGATTAACAACAAAGTGATATTTTTGTCACTGAAAGCCACTTTCAGTAAACATATGGTGTTGCTCTGTCTCCACTGCAGGGAGGATTGCACCCCTGAAGAAAAAGCTCAAAGTCCAGCTCATTGAAAGTTATGAATCCAGTTTAAATACCATCTTTACCTATAAGATTTACATGACTCCTATGAGTGAAAGTAATGCAGTCGTATGTCTTTTGAAAAATATGAAGAAAATGTATTCATCACCTCCATTAAGTCTTATAGATCTTGTTTTCTACCGCCATCCATAGCTTTCAACTTTTACTTCCAAAATGTGGACCGTTGCCATTTATAATATACAACAAATGGGCAAAATGTGAAATACTTTCTAAAGATTTAAACTAAGAAACTGACAGTGTGGTTATTAACTGTATTCATACTTAAAAAGAGTTTTTTGATGAATTAATATAATTCAGTATTACTCAATATTACTTAGCGCGAGTATTTGTTGTAAAGAGAAACTGAGAGTCAGTATTTGCCAAACTCTTTTAATGTAGAGCAATGTGCAGCACAGAATTTTAACAGTCAAAATAAGAAACATTCCTCATAAGACACAGTTAAGAGGTATGTTTTCACAAATCCACACTCCAAAACTATTAAAAATACACAAAGTCGTTAAGAATCCACTGAACAACACTTTATTTGATTTAGCGCTTTCGTCAGGCATTCACCACAAGTCTTCCTCAGAATCTAAAGTATGTTTTCACCTGCTTTCTTTCTTGTTATCAAACAGGCAAACACTATAGCAGATCTTCAGAAAGATTCATAATGATGTGGTGCTGCTCTAAACATTACCCAAGGCAGCCTCGGTATGTACCAGGACTGGCATAGTGCCAGCATGCTAGAGAAAGGACTATGCATTAAAATATCATAGACCCAGTAATGGCAGTAGTCTGTGCGTAATCACATGACCAAAGTAAGTGGTAACATGAGGTGGAGTACCTGAGGCTATGCATGTTAACACAACATTTAATCATACCTGTAAGACAAGCACTACAAGCATATTACAGAGAGCCAGCACAGCAAAGTATCAACAAGTATATCATATAAATAGGGAAGAATGGGGAGATAGGAAGCCAGCAACAAGGCAAGAGCAAGCAGAGAAGCACATATAAGGCTAACATGAAGGAAAGAATAGTGGGGGTGTGTGACATCCAGTCAATATCCCACCAAGCTGCCAACAAAATGTGACGTCCCTTACTATTCTGGGTCAGTAACTAATGAACTTCAGTCCTCACTACTGACTCCAGTGTAAGACCATCACTTAAACAGGCTTAATATTTCACAATTTCCACTAAGAGCACAGCAGGGGCATGCTCTATACCTTGGGACTGAACTGTATGCTTCTTTCCACCCCAAATATAGCTCCTTATTACACACTTGAGAGGAATGTGTCACAGTTTAAGACCTCTGGTGTATTCACATTAAATAAATTGAATCTCATGCATCCAAACACTTCTTGGAAAGCCTGACACAGATTTCCAGCTGCGTCCCTTCCCCCCAAATGATACGATAAAATACTGCCAAAATCAGAGTGTCTTCAGGCCCTTTCAAAGGGGTGTCCAATTATCAAAATTACATATCAAAACAAATGGTAACAGATGACCTAAAGCAGCCAGGCTTTTGGAATGGGTCGGGAATTACAAACCAGGTATAAGCACTCTCAAGTCACTAAATAATATACTAATTGACCAGCCACAATATAAGATAATAAAAATATTTAATAATGAGCAAAATTATTAAAAATGTAAAAACGAAGTTTCAATAAACAAACATAATTCAATCACCAGGAAAATGAAATTAATACTGAACGATAGAAATCCAACATTTAGAAAAACTCTGACTAATTAGCTATAATTTCCTGCAACACTTTCCCCGATCTAAATTAAATATTACAACAGAGCAAAGACAGGCTTACAGTTCTTGGTAAGTTCTTTGGGTATCAGCTATGCCACTGTTCAGTACAATAACACAGTTGTAAAGACAACTGAACTCAACTGGAATGTGAACTAAACAGCTGTTTAAACTGTCTTCAGCAGGCTCTTTTATAAACTAGGTTAACTGTCTTAACTGTTCCAGTTCTTATTTTAATTTCACTTTTTGAAAATCAACAAACGTCTGTTTATTAAAGTCCCTTCCTGTCTTTCAGTCTCTGACAGTAAACACAGAGCATCTGAACACATTCCGATGACATCACCTGTACATCAGCTGACTCTGAGACAGTCTGCATTTAGAATCTCCTGCACAAACATATGCAATTAGAAATGTAAAGGAACACTGTTCAACTATTTAAACATTCTGTACAGTGTATTAATCAATGTGAAAGAACTTATTCACAATAGTATAGCTAGTCATGCTGGCATATAACACACAAGTTAATATGAAATTATGTACAAAACTTAAGCCAGACATGATAGCACAGATGACAGTGTCTAATTTCTTCACATTTCTCATCCCATGACTCAAGCAAAATTTTCATGTGATCCTTGAAAAATGATGCTTGAGAAAAACGGATTTGCCTGGGAATAAATCAACCCACTCCTTTTCTTGACAATCCATCTGCACTGGCATTTTAACCCCACTACGGAGTTGTGTTGTCATGCCATATGCTTACAATCTTAAACTCCACCTCAGTAACTTGGCATTTTGCTTGCTGACTCTATTTAGCCATGTTAAAGGGTTATGATCTGTGAGTACAGTGAATTTTCTTCTATAAAGACATGGCTGCAGCTTCTGCAATGCCCATACTATGGCTAGACATTCTTTCTCCACAGCTGCATAACATTCTTTTCTAGGTTGAAGTCTATGGCTAAGACATACCACTGGGTACTCTTCTCCTGAGAAAATGTGGCTGAGTACAGCCCCTATCCCATAATTTGAAACATATACTTGTACAACAAATTATTTGCTATAATCTGGGCTGGCTAACACAGGGTGTCCTCACAAAATCTCTTTAAGTTTTTGGAATCCCTGCTCATAATCTGTGTTCCACACTACCTTATCAGGTTTATTTTTCCTAGTTAGGTCAGTAAGGGGTGCAGCTATTGTACTGTAATTGAGCAAAAATTTTATATAGTATCCTGCAGTCCCTAGAAATACTCTCACTTGCTTTTGAGTAACAGGAGCTGGTCACATTTGAATAGCTTCCACTTTGACAGATTCTGGCCAAATCTTACCACTCTCCACTCTGTGTCCTAGGAAAATGACCTCTCCCATACCCACCTGACACTTACTAGGCTTAGTGTTTAACCCTGCCCTTTTAAACTTTTTTTTGCAAATGCCCGTAGCATAGTCTTTAATGTAGAGTTTAACCTCTACACAAGACCATTAATCTGGGGATGATAGGAAGTGGTATTTAGATGTTTTACCCCCACAATGTTTCCACAGACATATCAGCAGGTCTGAAATGATGTTGGTTCCTCGGTCAGTCAGTATCTCCCTCGAAAAACCTACTTTACTGAAAATTTCTATTAAAACATTTGCCAACTTCTCTGCCTCAATAGACAACAGAGACACTGCCTCATGCTATCTGGTAGGATAATCTACTACTACCAGGATATATTTCTTCTCTGTAGAACTTGGAGTACTCAGGGGTCCCACAGTATCATTGGACACCCTCTGAAATGGCTCTTCCATAACAGGCAAAGGTATTAATGGAGTCTTAAACTTGTCCCCTGCCGTGCTGACTTTTTGACACTGTTCACAAGTCCTACAATATCCTACCACATCCTTTGCAATCCCAGGCAAATAAAAATTCTGCACAATATGTCTCTTAGTATGTTTTCTACCCATATGATCTGAAAAGGGAATGTCATATACTATGGCTAAAAGTGGCCGACGGTAAACTCTAGGCACTACCAACTGCTGCATTACCTCACTTTCTAGCCTGCCTTCTGGAGTCCACTCTCTATACAACAAACCTTTGTTCCAGCATACAGACTGTCCTTTTTCTTGACCCTCAGGTGACTCTTTAGCCACCTCCCTCAAGCTTTGTAATGTAGGGTCCATAAGTTGAGCCGGTCTCAACTCTACCTTTGTGACCCTCTCAAGCTCCCCTTCCACAGAAAGCTTAGTAACTTCCAACAGCTGTGCCTCACTGTCAATCTAGCTACTACCACTCACCTCTGTCCTTGCAGTCACCATGTCTAAGGGAACATCAGTACCTACCAGCAGCTGTGGCTCACTTTCAGACTTACTGCTACAGGATAGCTCCTTCTCTGAAACAGCCACCATACCAGTCCCAGCTTCAGGTATGAGATCTATCTTGGTCTCCCCCAGTCTACCAGACCTACATGCCTGTCTCCAAGCCTGACTGCATGTCACTGCATGCACACAAGGTACCGCATCATCAAAGTCATTTCCTATCAGGACATCTGCAAGAATATCCTTAAACACACCTACCTTCTTGCTTCCTCTTCCACCCTCCCAGTCAAGATGAACCCTAGCCAAAGGTATTTGGTATGGAGTCCCTCCCAAAGCTTTGACTGGAGTGGACTGTCCAAGCAAGTAGTGGCATTCTGTAACCACTGCAGCCCACACAATGGTTATATCAGAAGTTGTGCCTCTCATAGCAGTAACGTGTTTACCATCTACTAAGATAATATATAAATTCTGGTGATAGTTTGGCATCTCTGTTGTTTCCAAACAACTTATACTTGCAGTTTGTCATCCCTACTTACTGGTTCCCTCACCTGTTGTTTCTCACCTTGCTTTGATAGATATTTGGCTGCTATGTGACCCCTTTGGTTACATTTGAAACATCTAATCCCTAACCATGTGTTTGGACTAGTAGGCTCCTCTGTTACAGGTGTACTCTGTTGTAGTTGTTTAGACTGCCCCCCATGGGTTCCCTTATGTCCATGTGCAGCATTGTGTATCCCTTTCTTATGCATTGGTGCTATGCTTGCTAAGTAGAGATCCCCTTTTTTC
Source organism: Protopterus annectens (assembly GCF_019279795.1). NCBI lineage: Eukaryota > Metazoa > Chordata > Ceratodontiformes > Protopteridae > Protopterus > Protopterus annectens. The sequence goes on from NC_056745.1 coordinate 1,276,701,595, forward strand.
CCCAACTCGTCTGAAGAAGTTACAGTCTCAGTCTGTTAACCAGAATCTCATGTCATCAGGCAAAGTACTGAGGGCTTGTGCCCTCACCAAAAAAGTGGTGTCCTGACACCCACTCACATATCTGTGAAAGTAAGTACTTACATAAGCAATATGATCACATACACTTTCATCTGTCTTGCGTCTATGTTCACAAAACTTTTCTTCTATAAGCTTCAGGTGTTAGTTTAAAACAATTTAAACAATCTATATCAGATAATTCTGACATGGCCTGAACAGCTTTGTCATGGAGTAAGGGAGTCAGGAACCATACCCAGAGCTCACGGTCAGCATCATACTATCTTCATACCCTGTCAAATATATGAATAAAACTATCAAAGTCATCCCCATCCCTGCATTGAGGAAAAGGTTTACTGACCTTTTTGTCTTCTGGAGTCCAGTTATTCCCTTCCCCATTACGTCCACGACCTTCTCAAAGGGTAAGAAGCTTCACTTCATGTTGGCACTGTATTTCATTTTCCTGTCTCATCAGGCATGTCCCCAACACCAAACTGGATATTCTCCATGCCACTGTCTGAGCTGTGGCTGCAACTAAGGCTGAGATCATTGCTCCCTTAGTCAGGTTGACATACACAAGTCCTCTGGCTTCACACTCCTTGGCCAACTGGTTCTTTGTCAGCTTAATATAGTCATCTGCTGACATCTTTTCCTACTGTTCCTGACTAACTAACTAAAAATAAATAAAACTGTGATGGACTGAGATTCTGTATATTTACCTTGTGGCTGTCAAGAGTGCACAAATTAATAACAACTACCCATAACCAACTGAAGTACAATTAAAATCTCACTAAGTTGCTACCAATATGTGATATCTGGTTAATATCCCACAGAATTGCCACCAATATGTGATGTCATCTACTTTTCTGGGGCAGTAACTAAGGAACTTCAATCCTCACTACTGACTCCAGTGTGAGACCATCAAATAAACAGGAGTAATATTTCACACTTTCCCCAAGAGAACAACAGGAACATGTTCTGTACCCAGGGACTGGACTGTATGCTTCTGTTCACCTGACATATACCTCCTTATTACACACTTCAGAGCAATGTATCCCAGTTTAAGACCTCTGATACACTCACACTTAAATATAATGGATCTCACACATCCAAACACTTCTGTAAAAGCCTGACACAGATTTCCAGTTGTGTCCGTTCACCAAAATGATACGGTAAAATGCTGCCACCAGTCAGAGTGTCTTCATGCCTTTTCAAAGGGGTGTCCAACTATTAAAATTAGATATCAAAACTATTGATAGCATATGACCTAAAGCAGACAGGGTTTTGGAGTGGCTCAGGAATTATCAAATTAGGTATAAGCACTCTCAAATCACTAAAGAATACACTAATTAAACAGCCACAATGTAAGATAATAAAAATATTTAATAATGGGCAAAATTATTAAAAATGGAAAACAGAAATTTCAATAAACAAACAGAATTCAATCATCAGGAAAATGAAAATAATACTGAAGGATAGAAATCCAATATTTAGAAAAACTTGACTAATTAGCTATAATTTCCTATTTAACTGAAGAACACTGACCCTGTTCTAAATAAAATATTACAACAGAGCAAAGGCAGGCTTACAGTTCTTGGTGAGTCCTTTGTGCATCAGCTATTCCACCAAGATTTGGGGAGTTCACCTCTTCAAAGAGGCCAGTCACAAGTGGAGTCCCTCAGTGATCAGTCCTTGGACCTTTTTGGGCATTTACTTCTCAGAAGTCAAGGCCGATGTCAGTGGTCTCTGGCTGACTAAATTTGCAGATGATTGTAAATAAGGAGCTCTCATTGAATCTCACACTAACACAGATGTTCTGTAGGAGGGGCTGACCCAGACAAACAACTGGTTTCAGAGCCGTGGACTAAAACTAAATGTCAAGAAATGCATAATAGTTTTATGTGGGAAGTCATCCATCCCTGGTAACTATTATATTGACAACACACCCCTTATAGTTGACCCAGTAGTCAGAGACTTAGGGACACACATAGATAGTAATCTAGGCTTTGACCATCATGTGTCTACAGTGGTGAGGAAATTATTCTATGTTGTGCAACTTATAAACAAAGGTATGGCATCTAAGTCCAAGGAAGTCATTGTTCCACTGTATTCGGCATTCATCAGACCTATCATTGAGTACAATGCCCCCTTTGGTATGTAAATAACCAGACATATCCAATAACTGGAACGTCCACAGAAATTTCTCAGTAAAAGAATACAGGACATAAGTTAAATGTCCTATGCAGGCCACTTCAAGGCCCTATTCCTGTATTCTGTCTCCTACAGGCTTTTGTGGGAAGGTCTATGCCTGGCATACAGGGCATTGTCAGACCCCACTCTGATAGACATCCTGCATATCCACAAAACAAAATAGCACCAGAGATACCCATTCTAAAGACTTAAACCTTGACTGTGATATAAATAGGATCTGCTGGAGAGATAGGTATGTATCCCAGAGACTACCACATCTATGGAACAGGGTCCCCATCCATGTGAAGCAGAGTTCCTCCCTAACTCAATTCAAGTGCAACTTGGACAATTGGATTGGAAACAGGAAATGCATCCCTGGTTTGGCAACCATGTCTCTAATGGACACAGGTAACCTGTAAATGGTTCATCTCAAAGACCCATGCTTAGACTTATCAATGGTATCAGAACTTGTCAGAGATTTGGGATTCATGGCTAGGCTTTAAAAGGCCCTTGTAGTCATTAGCCTAGCAAACACCTATGAACCTATGAACTTATAACATGACTAAACTCAAATGAAGTGTGAACGGTACAGCTGTTTAAACTGCCTTCAGCAGGCTCTTCTATAAACTAGGTTAATTGTCTTAACTGTTCCAGTTCGCATTTTCATTTCACTTTTTGAAAATCAGTTGTTTATTAAAGTTCCTTCCTGTCTTTCAGTCTCTGACAGTGAACACAGAGCATCTGAAGACATTCCAGTGACATCATCTGCAGATCAGCTGACTCTGAGACAGTCTGCATTTAGAATCTCCTGCAAAAACATGAACAGTTAGAAATGTAAAGAAACACTGTTCAACTCTGTAAACATTCTGTACAGAGTATTAATCAACATATAAGAATATATAAGACCCATGCTTACACTTATCAAGGGTATCAGAACTTGTCAGAGATTTGAGATGCATGGCTAGGCTTTAAAAGGCCCTTGTAGTCATTAGCCTAGCAAACATCTATGAACCTATGAACTTATAACATGACTGAACTCAACTGAAGTGTGAACGGTACAACTGTTTAAACTGTCTTCAGCAGGCTCTTCTATAAACTAGGTTATTTGTCTTAACTGTTCCATTTCGCATTTTCATTTCACTTTTTGAAAATCAATTGTTTATTAAAGTTCCTTCCTGTCTTTCAATCTCTGACAGTGAACACAGAGCATCTGAAGACATTCCAGTGACATCATCTGCAGATCAGCTGACTCTGAGACAGTCTGCATTTAGAATCTCCTGCAAAAACATGAACAGTTAGAAATGTAAAGAAACACTGTTCAACTCTGTAAACATTCTGTACAGAGTATTAATCAACATATAAGAATATATAAGACCCGTGCTTACACTTATCAAGGGTATCAGAACTTGTCAGAGATTTGGGATGCATGGCTAGGCTTTAAAAGGCCCTTGTAGTCATTAGCCTAGCAAACACCTATGAACCTATGAACTTATAACATGACTGAACTCAAATGAAGTGTGAACTGTACAACTGTTTAAACTGTCTTCAGCAGGCTTTTTTATAAACTAGGTTAACTGTCTTAACTGTTCCAGTTCACATTTTCATTTCACTTTTTGAAAATCGATTGTTTATTAAAGTTCCTTCCTGTCTTTCAGTCTCTGACAGTGAACACAGAGCATCTGACGATATTCAGTGACATCATCTGCAGATCAGCTGACTCTGAGACAGTCTGCATTTAGAATCTCCTGCAAAAACATGAACAGTTAGAAATGTAAAGAAACACTGTTCAACTCTGTAAACATTCTGTACAGAGTATTAGTCAACATATAAGAACTTATTTACAATATCATAGCTTGTCATGCTGGCATATAATACTCAGTTTAATCTGAAAGTATGTACAAATGTTTAGTGAGACATCCTAGCACAGATGACAGTGTCTAATTTCTTCACAGGGAGAGGAAGTTTTTTTTTTTATGCAAATGGTACCCATTTTCTATTTTTTATTTGGAAAAGAATGTGGAAGATGGTTGCATGGAGTATGTACAGAGGGGAAGGTGTGAATATGGCTGGTGACAAGGGCTATCAAACAATATTAAAGTGCAGACAGATACAGACATGGGGGATACAGACATAAAGAGCAGGACAATAGTGGAGAGGTGTAAACAGGAAGAGGAAGGATATGTGGTGATTGAGAGAACTATGCTACAAAGAGGATATGGGTGGGGATTAGCATACAAGAAAAGGGCACACCATGAAGGGGAATAGGGCAGTGTACAGAGACCTACCTAACTGACCCAGAGAAGAACCTAGCTCAGAAGTCGGTCACCTTCATATGAGAGAAGAAGGATAGGCCACATCTGTGGTGGCCGGAGAGCTGGAGCTTTCTGGCATGTGACTCTATCAACCATGCTATTAGATACTCCAGCATCCCAGTGCAATTGCTTAACCGCTGGCCCACTTTGGCCATGATCAGCAACCATTCCTGCTACTGGGTGACCTGTAGGGAATCCAATGGTCTACTTCTAGATGTGGAGCCTATGCCCAGTAGGAAGTGGTCACAGAGGCCACTGGCAAGCCTCCCCCAGGGCACCTCCCACAGGGTCCTTCATTTATGACCAGTGGTGACCTAATAGCAGACTGTCTTAATCCACAGGTGATTCTGTAGAGTGTGGGAACAAATAGGAAAAAGACAAAAAATATATAATATAATATAATATATTATTTGATGTATACAACCACTTTCCAATTTCAAATGATAGCTATCTGTTTACTACATGCACTGTGCTGCCAGTTGATTCTGTTTCATCTCTTCATGCAGTCCTCATGATTTATTCCAACATCATCTGATGCAATAAGGTATAAAAGAGGCAAATAATCAATACATTTTTCATTGCCAAAAGAATGCAAGGGCATATATAGCACACAGACTGATCAGTAAAAATTGCCTCTGCCAACAGAGTGCAAGCACAGCAAAACTGAAGTCATACTGTTGCAGTATAAAACTATATACACATGGTGATTACTGCAGAATGCAGATTCTCTCTCTTCCTAATCTCTTTCTCCGACTTCTGAAGCAGGTCAAAGTATCCTATATCATGTCTACTCTAGAGTGGTTAATGTTAGTGACATTACTCATTCTTATTCTAGTGCCAGGCATCAGGTTTATGCATGGAGGCCTCATATTGCTCCAGCTGGTGCTCATGATAACCCCTTTACAGCAAGAAAAGAAAGGTCTTAGTCTCTGAGCTTCACCATCAAATATTCCCCCTGCTGTAATCGATGCCCAGGCCATACCAACTCTCTAGGTCAGGACAATGAGGATGATGGTAGCCTGATGTGTATGGTCACATGTTATGCTACCACATGATATTCATCAAGATGTGGTAAGAGTGCACGACATAAAAAAATCACTAGTGCCAACAGATGGTGCTATGAACTTCCTAGTGTCCAGGTACCAGCACACTGTGCAAGGAACCAGTATGGAACAACGTGATAGTGTTAACTGTAGCTTATGATGCAATGTATTATGATAGTGAATAAGAGACAGTTGTACTAAATCACCTCACTAGCTTAATCACCATGCTATATATCCCATTTTAGTTAAATGAAAAGTGAGACTGACACATTATAGAACAATGCATTACAACAAGCAAGTTAGGAAGAGACATGCATTGGACAACTGCTTGTACTCCATATAGGCTTATTGACAACAGACACAACAATTGACAATGGATTTCAGGACAACAGAGTGCACATACGGGTACATGGAGGAATATGGACATATACTTAACAGTTAAGTGCATGGGATAATATAGCACAATGTCATAAGAGTTTACTGTCATACTATGATTTGTTAGGGGTATCAGCCTGAAAAGGAACAGAGAAGAAGGGCAGAACAGGTTACTGTGCTGGTGTAGTAGGGGTGCACACAATGACAGGGAACAAAACATAAAGGAAGGACAAGCTGCTGTCTTAGCTTGATGGGGGTATACATTGTATCACATATGTAGAGACTAAAAGTCATGCTAAAGAAGAAATGAGGCCTCCTTACATAGGTCACACCATGCATTCTTTGCATGCGCTGCATAAAGTTGTGCAGTGATATCATGTCTATTGCAGCTGCCAGCATGTCACAAGCTGAGAATGTTGACAGCAAAGTAACAGACAGGTATGGAACCAGGACAGGAAGGCATGCAGACACAGCTGAAATGTAGAAGTTCTGTAAAGGACAATCATGCATACATATACTCTAATCCTTGTGAGTACTCATTGGTGCACGTGTCTTGTCATGGCATAAAGAGAACAACATTGGCTGGAAAAGTTCACTGTATAGGAGACAGAGGTGTTACTACAGGCTTTACACATGTAGCATACATATCCATGACAAGGGTAAAGAAGACAAGGCTTTAAGGTATAAGGTAAGTCAGGATGTGGTAAAGAATGTCAGTGCTGTTGGTGGCCATAACAGGAAAGTGGTATAGCTGTATAGCAAGGTCACTGATATGATAAGGCATGCCGAAAGCAAGGAGCAGGATATAGACAGGGACTGATCCACCACATGAAATAGACCATCAATACAGAAGGATCTCACAAGGATGGAAAAAAATATGGTAATCCTGCCCAGTGCAGTGATGAATCCTCATACCTCGGGCTGGCTTGCATCTGGGATATGGGTTGATGATGATTGCTGAGAGTTTTTAGAAGTGCTTAAGGTTAGCCTTAGCATGCTCAGTTACTGTTATACACTGACCCACATGTGGGAAAGTGTTATTTAGTAGAACACATATGTATACCTGTTCACCAGTTAAAACAGCTATAACTTACACCTCAAGGTATGTACATATTAAAATGCTCTGCACAAAATCGGCATGTATCAGTATGCATGCCACATTTCTGAGGAAGATACATATATTAACAGCAATGCCAAAGCATATTATCATCTTGCCTTCACAGGTTTCAATGCTGTTGGGTCCAGCTCAACATGTCAGAGTATCCCCAAAGTCAGCAGATCATCTGTAGCTGATAATGGTGGCAACATGCACATGGCAAAGTTTGATAACGCAGCTGCACTTTCAGTAATGCTGACTGTGAAACCAGGGGTGATGCCAGGCTAAAACTGAATGATTGTGAAATGTGTTTATGCTAGGCTGAAGCAAGCAACATGTATTCCTCTTTGTATGTTATCTTCTCTTCTGTTTCTGGCATGCTGATTTACAATGCATATATTACATAGCAAACACTTTTGTTTGTCCAGATGTTAAAGGACGGAGTAAAGGACTAGTTCACAGACAAGATAGCACCTTCTTCAAAGATAATACCTTCTTCTAAGATAATAGACGAGGATGAAACAGCATTTATGATGCAAGTAAAGAAGAAACAGGTGTGAAGGTAATAGAACAAACTCATATTGTTGTGATGGGTGTGGGGCCAGTATCAATAGCAACAATGGAGTCACACAAGGACTTTGGCTACATAATTGTGACTTAATGAAATGTGGAGAGACTAGTGTGAAGTTGCTGTGAGAACATCCTATCTGTGAAAACTTGGGCAGCTGGAGTTATGTTTTTTTCTGTCTGGATTCTATCTGTGTTTATTTTACTTTACTTTAATCTTCTTTTTGTGCCATCCTATGCATATTTTATTTGATATTTGTGCTATTTTTTATTATTTAAATAAAATCTATTTTAATTATCATTAAGCTACTGCGGCTGGTATTTATTTATTACAAGAGTATTTATGCACTTAATTGAAAAGAGGGTTAACCATTTACACTGGGGAATAACACATAAGAGCCACGTCTTTGAGACTGCTCTGGCTGACTATCTGTAAAAGAGATATCAAGTGTCATAATCAGAGCACACCAGTAGCTGGAAGTCTCTGACTTTATTCAGAGTGCTGGCAGTACTACCAGACCCAGGAAATAAGCTGTGTAAATTTGTAGGATGCAACAGATTTCCCTGAAAAATGTGTGCATGTGTGTGAATGTGAAAAACAATACTTTGAGGGAAAGATAGTTACTGATAGAGGGGTGCTGGGAGACACAGAGACAGTGGTGTGGCTCTGCAAGTGAACATTGTGCAGACTAATTTGGTGTAGAAGTTGGAGAACCAGACCCAGGACAGTAGTGCACACTCCATATATGCTCTTGGTGCCAAAGTTAATTTTTGTGGATTATTCATTGAAACATACTGGGTAACAGCATCTACTTTACATTTAGTGGCATTGGTTGCCACAAGGTCATCATACTGACATCAGAGGACTTGCACACTTCCCACTCATATCAGACAATGAAGGATGGGTAGGTTGAACCTCTGGCATAACCTATGTTTAGCACTGGATGCTCTGCCCCTTTAGCCCAACCCAAGCTACATAGGTGACATCACCTCAGAAGGGATCTGTGAAATGCACTATCCATAGGTGTTTACATGTTGCTTTGATTAGAGGCAAATAGGTTGTTGTTACCACAATGATTCCAGGTAATTTCTGGTTCAGAATGCCACTTTTGCTATCAGTCAGCAGATACGCAGGTCAGTGATAGTACAGATGGCAAAAATGTGTGTTGCATGTCCTGTGTAAAGAAGTGTGATCACTGCAGGGACTGATAGATGAGGTGCTCCACATGCAGAGTGGCATAGCATAAAAGGATGTGGAGAAAAAGTGCTACTGAGGGCAGTGGTGGCCTACATGCCAGCTGTTAGCTATCCATAAGGATACTGACAAATGCCCAACATGGCTATGCAAGAGTCTGGATGCAAAGCACATGGTCACAGGCCAGGCTTGCAAAGATCACACACAGTATTGTAGAGACTACATCCTTGTTACCCCTGGTCATAGCTGCCTTCAGTTGTTGACAATCTCAGTGTCATGGCCAACAACTATCCTGCTTTAGTGTAAAGATACCTTGCCAGTCCAGACACTCTAGTTCCCACAGTTCCATACAACCTCTATCCATGGTTGGCCTTCTGATTGCAGCACCTAACAGTGGCCATCCTTAGGGGTCATGTTTGTTGTCCATCTATTGCCTATCCCAACTTCTACCAGCTCACATGGTTCCCCAATATGCTTTGCACAGTCTGCAGCCAGCAATGACACTGCAGGTCCACAGAGTATACCTGGCCAATGCTCACAACATGGAAGCTCCCCCAACCCACTACCCAATTTTGAGGCTACTACACCCAGCTGCAATACATTTGCACCTATGGTACCATTACTGTTCCTTCTCACTGTGCACTACCCCACCTGCACCTTGCACATTCCTCTAGTCTGGGTGGGTAATGTAATTCCTGATGCACCACATAGCAGTTATTGCAGTGCACCACATAGTCAAGGTGTCAAGTCATGCATTAGCTTTATTCTGTGTTGCCTTGGTAAGACCCATATTTGTAGATCACATCTCCAGTTTGCTGGTGCTGTAAATATGACACTTGCCTCTTCCTCTGGTACAGGTGCCTCCATCACTGTCTCCTTGCCTCACTCCTCATAGGTTCATAGGTAGGTACTAGGCTATCGGCCCTAGGGCTTATACAATCCTAGCCAAAAAGGTACCCTGGCTTTCGCCACCCAAGAAAATGATTTTCCTGTGCCACTGTCGAACAGAAACACAGAGGTGATCCCTGGGGTGAATTTTCTATTTCCCATCCAGTCATCAAGATTTTTCTTGAAGAGTGCTAATGAGGAGCTTTGTTTGATATAGACAGGTAGTTTGTTCCAGAGTATGGGAAGTCTCTAGGACAGGAATCTATCTCTCCAGCATGTTCTGTTTATTGTGGTGACAAGGTTTAGGTTCCTGGAGCATGTAGCTAGGAGGGATTGGGATTTCTTTAAGTGGAGCATGTCCAACAGCTCTGGGTTTCACATAGCTTTGTATGTTAGGCAGAGATCGCCTCTGAGTAGGCGATATGCGACGGAGTAAAGCTGGAGTTTTTTGAAACGGTCTGTGTAGGGCATCTGTTTGAGGGTGGTAATCCTCTTTGTGAGGTATTTCTGCGGCCTTTCCAGTTGTTATAGATGTCTTGTGAGGTACATATCAAAAGGGGTGTTGTACTCTATATTGGGTCTAATGAGTGACGAGTAGAGGGGAACAATGACCTCTTTTTTCCTGGTTGAGAAACCTTTTCTCATGTGCTGTAGCAACTGGTCTTTCAGGTGATACTGCAAAGTTTCCATGTTGTAACTGCTTGTGTACTACCACATTGTGTAACATGTTACAGACCACAAATAACTTACTGTGGACTCATGTGCCTGCTACAGTGCACTGCTGGAGATAGCCAAGAAGTAGAAGAGACTCATCTGGAATCCAAAGACATTTTCAGTGATATTTTCTGTCTGCGCATAGTGTTGTATGCCAACTCCACCAAAGTCTAAAGGCTTTTGATGGGGGTCATCAGCCATGGCTCTAAGGCATATCCCTCATTACCTAAAACAGACAACCGTGGACAACATTATATGAGGCTCGCTGCTATGTTTCCTTTGATTTGCTTATGCAGTGGCTCTCATTAGCATGTTAACATTCATTTAAATGCCATTATGAAATCATTCACATACCATACATACTACACTATTTCTTCATAACATGGTCATGCTGCCTGCGTCTGCAAATCACCTCTTCTCTGTGCATCACTGCTCACCACACCATTTCACATAACACAGTTCACTAATTGTTTCTGAATATTCCCAACATGTGCTATAACACTTGCTTGAAATGATCAGGTACTTAACAAAAATTGACTTGACTTAAAACTACTGACCTGTATGTTTTCATATCAGTCAATAGCTCACTGGAAGGATTTGTGACTGTATTTACTTACTGTTTCATGTGAGACTAAACAAGAGAACGGGTCAAGATTGGACAGGTTGCTGAAAAAACTACGGCAAAAGAATTTGAAACAAAAGCAGGAATAAGTGTCAACATTGTGTGACTTTTTTGTAATATATGAGTTATATTTTTATATCAGAATTTCTGAGCCCAGGTGATCAAAAATGTAATGGCCATGAGATTCTGGGACTGGTATAGCATGTGTCTGAGTTTTTTAACAAATATGTCAGAGGTTACTCTTCTACAAATGAAATGTTCAGAGACTGATGTTACATTGGACTGATCAATGGAACAAAAAAAATCATTGTTATTGAAGAAGCTTGTGATTAATATACCACCTGTGAAGAATTCTGACAAGTGCAAAGCAGTTGTGTTGCATGTGGGTATGAATTAATAAGGATTATTAGCCTAACTGGTACAAGAGAACAGACATATAGCATATGGCTAAACAGAACTTACAGGTATGCAAACTCAATATTATCATATTGAGAAAGAGTTACAGTTATTGTATACCAATGAAAAACTTCAGTGAATATATTTATGGTAAGTCTGTATTGGTTGAGAGAGATCATAAACCACTGAACAGCACATTCAGGAAATCACTACACAGAACACTTTGTAAATTGCAAAGGATGTTACTGAATCTGCACATGTATTATTTAACAGTTCAGTACAAGCTAGGCAAGTGAATATATTTTGCTGACCTGTTAAGTAGAGATATTATCATAGAACAAACAAAGCGCTTTTACAATAAGATTTAGATGTCTCAAGGGTTATTCTGAAGTTACCAATGAAACATAAAAAAACAGCTAAGAAACAGTATCTGGAAGACAGAGGGAAGCAAATGTTCAAAGAAATGATGACGAAGGGTTGGTTAGAAAAGTTGGCAGCAGTTTCTAAATATCACAGTATGCTGGCCTCAGAGAAACAAAAATCAGTCAAATACAATTTCTCATATTCATTTCAGATGAAATGATTATACCTAAGCAGATGAAAGAACACATCCATCTGTCCGTCTGTCCATCTGTTTTCTGATTACCAACTTTATCCTTTATAGGGTCCCAGAAATTTTGGAGCTTTTCTCAGCAGGAAATTGGCATAAGGCATTGAAACATGTACAAAACAAGGTGCAGTTCTATCAAAAAATGCAAACACTCACTTACATACTACACACACACACATACACACACACACACACACACACACACACACACACACACACACACACACACACACACACATGCGCGCACGTGCACACTTGTGGGCAGTTTGATGGATGCCATATCACCTACTGCGTCTCTTTGGAAGGTGGAAGGAAGGCAAATTTTGCCCCCAGAAAAAGCCCATCTGGATGCAGGAAGGGGATGCAAACTTCAGAGAACCTCTTGCTATGAAACATGCTAGAGAAATACCACAAATCACACCTATGCATTCTCAAGTATAAAGAGAACACTACTTTCTCCACTGGCCAAAAGAAAAAAAAACTGAGAGAAAATATGGAAAATAGTGCAAAGCTGTCACATCTGCAGCAAGATCTGTAATCAGAATGCTAAAGAAGTTGTTTTGCATAATACATGAGTATTGACATAGAACAAAACTGGAACAGAAACATTTCAATTCGGAGAGTGCAAATATCTGATTTGCATTGACCATTAATCTATGTTTTCAGCGATAGTTAAATTGAAAGATGCCTTATATCCATATATATATATATATATATATATATATATATATATTTATGTAATTACTGAGATGTGTTTCAAATATAAAGAAATTATTCCCTCTCTGCCTAGTGTTTGTGCCTACTGTACCTTTAGACCTGTTGGAAATTGGAGTCTCAGTATTCATCAGTGACATAATGGAAGATTTCCTATGGGTCTATATTAGCTCGCCGAAAGTTATTTTCAGCAAACACCTTTTCGTCGACCCATATTTTGTTAAAATCACTACAGCAATTCAATGACTTTTGCAAGGGCAATGAAACAATTGAACTGCAGCACAAAGGAACCCACAACTAACTAAATATAACCCACCCAAGTGGGGGACTGTACCCCCCTCATCCCCCTAACCAACTCCAAGATTACACTACAGTGGGGGAAAGGGCAAAGCTGTGTAGTTGGCCAACTACTTCATTGCCCTTGGAAAATTCAGGGAATCATGGAAGTGATTTTCACTGAATATGGGTCGATGAAGAAGTGTTCACTGAAAATAACTTGGCGAATTAATATAGACCCTACATACACACACACACACACACACACATACAGTATATATATATATATATATATATATATATATATATATATATATATATATATATATATATATATATATATATATATATATATATATATATATATATATATATATATATATTCATTATCTTAGCAATTATCTTAGCAGATTCATATATGCACCACTGCAATATATGAAAGGGCAACAAATGACCTCCTGTGCAGGACATGGTAACACTGCTTTTTACCACATGAATGTTCAGAATTATTAAGGAAAGTTATTTTACTATTTTACCCCGCTAAAGTTAATACTACTTTTGTGAAGTTACATTTATTCTCTCAGAAATATTCAAGATAACTTTCTGGTCCTCTACAGTCCACAGTTCAAAATGGTTGCTGGAGAAAAAGCCTTTTCTAGGCTAGGTCCTGTCACTTGGGATCATCTACCAAGGGAAGTCAAAAAGCAAACAACAGCTGAAGCCTTTAAAGTATTACTGAAAGAAAGGGAAGCTTTGTGCACCTGCTTGATAGCGGTAGGAATATTAGACTACTTGAATGTTTCACTGAACCAAGAAATACTTGCTTTCATCTAAATACTATGGTATTTGTAGTTACTTCTCCTGTAGCATTTACTTTAATCTCAGGGAACTTCTGGTGCTCAGTAAATATCTTGTATCTATAATTAGCACTTTTTCTGCACTGTATCTATGTTGTTATTACTATCGAGTCTGTTAGAGCAGTGGCAATTCTCACATTGCACATTGTTATTCTGAAATCTGTGATGTGACATAAGTTACTGTTCTAGTTTACTGTCTTTGTAATTGTTGCTTGCGGTGTTTGGGTCATGATTGAAAAGGGTCAGTAGGCCAGCACACCAATCCAGTTAACAATAAATAAATAAAAGTAAAATAAAACAAAATAAAATAACATTGTGGCATTATGTACTGTGCCTCTATTATGCAAGTACAGGTCATAACAAAAAAGCCAAGGTCAAAATCACAAAAAACAAAAATGTACTGGCAGGAAATAAAACCCGTTTATATAACAAACAGTAGGTTAAGCACTTTCATCTGTAGCGATACTCAGACTTCTTCAGAACTAAATACCATACACAATTACCCAGTCTTATACAAATTTCAATCAATCACAGTCAAATTCCTACAACAGTAATTAATCAATCAGCATCAATTTGTTAAACGAACGTATCTTAAAATGCTATAATAAATCTGCATATTAAAAAACAATATCTTAATAGTAACAGTTATTTAAACTAACATGCCTAAATATAAAATGTTTAAATATTTTTAAAATGCACAAAGGTGGTGTAAACAAAATAAATAAAAAAGACGTTGCCAGCAACTCATAGGAAGAATGTTTAAATCAATAAAAAAACTTAAAATTTAGCTGCCCAAAATTTTAAAACACTGTTAATACTTATATTATCATTTAACCCTGGGGATTTAGTAGCATCCAACTTCAACTGCCAGAATAATTCTTTATATTCTAATCTGGTTTTCCAAGGGCCTCCCCTAGGGTCCTGTTTCCTTGTTCTTGTATAAAAAAAGAATATTTACTGTCTCTAAAATCCTTGGTATGTCTGTACAGGGCATTTGTGTCTTTACCATGGGTGACATCATAATTATGCTCATATATCTGCCTCCTAAATAGCCCTTTCCATTTTACCCATATAAAACCTCATGCAGGCTTTGCAGGTAACCCGATATACTACACTTCTAGTACCACAATTAAAATGCCCCTTTGATTTAATACATATACCCCTAGCCTCTAAGTGAATTTCATTTGTCTCGGAAATAAATCTCCACTGATTGTAGAAACCACATTTATAAGTATTATCTTTCTTGTTGCTATTAGCAATATCATGAACATTTCCTGCCTCTAACATCTCTGTCAAGTTCCTATCCATTCTTCTAACAAACACTGGTGACCCCGTGATAATCATATTAATATCTGGAGTTAGAGTTAAAACATTCCAGTATTTCTTAATGATGTTCTCTACCTCTATAGAGTTCAAAGAAAATGTATACACAAAAGCCAATTCAGGGGTGTTCACAGTACCAGGACTAGTAATTCGCCCTGTTATACCCATACCTAAGAGAGAAAAATATCTCTGTTCTCTTTGCCTAACAGCATCCTCAGCTAAGGAATCAATCATATTCATGGGGTAGCAACTTTCCAAAAATAAACCCTTAGTAAAATTGATCTCTTTTTCAAAAACGTCCTGTTTCATAGTCATCCTGGAGGATTCACTATTGCCTTTTTTGATAATATGGATGTTCACTAAAAAAATGTAAATAAGAATTAGAATATGGTTCTTTGCAATAAATTTTAGAATGGTACCTATTTTCCACAAAATCTTTGTAAATGTGGACATCCAAATAATTTATAACCTCCTTAGAATAAAAACTAGTAAACTTCAAAAGTTGGTAGTTGTCTCAATATATTCAAGAAAATTCTCAAGTTCTTTTCCAACCCTTTCCAAAAAAGACAAATATCATCTAAATAATGTGTATAATAAATAATATTACAAGCCAAGTCTGAAGAAAATACAAAGTTCTTTTCCTGATAATAAAAGACCAAATTAGTGAACATAGGGGCACGAAAGCACCCATTGCCACACCTTGAATTTGTTTAAAATATTCACCATTGAAGTAGATAACATTGTTTTGTAAAATTACTTCAATAAATTCCATTATTAAATTTACCTCATCATTTCCTAAATAATCACATTTCATTAAAATGGTGTAAAACCATTCCAACTCTTCCAAGTGTGGAATACTTGAAAATAAATCCACAACATCAATAGTGACAAAAATTACATCCTTGTCATACAATTCAACTGAAATCTTCCTATGGAAATCCCATGAACCCTTTGAAATATGACTGATATAACCAATGAAGTTTTTTAACTTATTGTCTATAAACACTGCTAAAGATTCTGTTTTAGATCCAGCGCATGCAACTATTGGATGAAACAGATTTTTTTCTATACTTTTGTGGAACTTGGGTATACCAAACACCATAGGAACCCGGGTTTTATTTACAATCAAAAATTCAAGTAACTTATTATTCATGTCCCCTTGCAAAAAGTGGTGATTAAACAAAATGATCTTAGAACAAGCAATATTAATTTCATTACTGGACACTAGACTATATTTATGCTCATCACTCAAAATCTCAAACATGTATGTGTCACAGTTTACAGTTTCTATGATGACCACCACATCCCCTTTATCTGGCTTCATAATCTAGAATCCAGAATTTGTCAATTGCTGTAATAAATCTTTTTCACTATCTGATAAATTAGGAAATCTATTCCTATTAGATTTTTTTAATTTCCTTAATTCAGCATCTACTAATTCTTCAAAAACTTTCAAGGCAGGATGCAAAGGTAGATTTATCATGCTTTTTCTTCTCAAACCTTCATAACTGATCCATTTATTGAAACAAAATTTCAAATGAATCTTATGTAAGAACAACTTTAAATTGATTAAAGTATCAACCACACTTAGAGGCTTAGAGGGAACAAAATGAAAACCCTTTATAAACAATTCAAAATAAACCTTGTTTATAACAAGATTAGTATTACTGAAAATGCTAAAATCTGAAAAAGTATTCTTAATACCTGAATGTGTTATAGTTATTTCATTAACTTCCTCTATTCCTGGTAAATTGACAACAACTAATAATTGTTCTTGTAGTAGTTTGACAGTGGATAGTTTTCATCTCTTCCTCTTCTCCTTCCCCTTCCTCTTCCTCCCCTTCATTTTGGATAATAAAAGTTGTCCCTGTTCGAAATTTGACCATTCACTTCCTGTTTATTGGCTAAATGTTCGCTTCTCCTCAAAGTGGGGTACCCAAAAGGGGAAGGGGGAATTTCAGAATCATCACCATCACCCAGAATTAATACTCCTCCATCCATCCCCCATTGTTAACACCACCTTTGCAACCCAGTACTTTTGGTGCAGGGTAAGCTCTACCCTCACGATATTCATTTAAATCCCTTTGTATTTTGTACACTTTTCTTTTATAAATATCATCACAAATTAAACCCACATCTTTAAAAACATTGTTATAGCTGGCTTTATCAACATTATACATCAAATCTGAAATAATTCTTTCATTCAATTTCCTAATGTCCTCAAACAATTTCTCTCTCTCTTCCTTTGATAATTACAAACCATGAGCTTCATGAACTCTATGCCAAACGTATTAAATAATTCTAACAACTCACCATTAAAAACGCTGTTTGGTTCAACGTTATTAGGATATTTAACAATTTGTAAACCCTTTGGTACCCTTTTACAATGAATGCATTCATTAAGATAGTCTATTTCAAGTTCTGTAGTACGCACCATTAAATGTTTGTCTTTAAAATCAGTAATCATGACAGCATACGAATCGTTCATTGGTGGAATAGTGTCAGAGAAGTAAAACCTCTTACCTGACCACTCTTCTAGGTTTATATTATCCAAATCAAGCCCATTTTCATTCAGTGAACCATTCTGTGTGGAACTGACAGCTCCAATGTCCCTCTGTGTTGGCTGAAAGTCCACCAAAGTCCCTGCTTGTGACATACAATCAAAGCTGCCATGAACATTCCTCCCCAGACTCATTCCTGGTTGACTGGATTGCATTCTAAAAAGCTGCTACTGATTCCCAGGCAGAAATGAAGAATTAAAAGGTAAAATAGAAGCCTGTATATCCACAATCTGTGACAGCAGATCAATAAGCCTTGAAAGCTCATTCTTGGAAGCCATAACATTCCCTTGTTTGGTTTCAACAGTCTCCGTTCTTTCTTCCACATTGGTAACCGGGTCTTCCCTTCCAACCATGGTACAAAAACAGTCCAAAACCAAAAAAAAAAACAGGTCAAAATCACGAAAAAACAAAAATGTACCATCAGGAAATAAAACCCGTTTATTTAACAAGCACTAAGTCAAGTGTTTTTGTCTGTAATAATAATTAGATTTCTTCAGAACAAAATACCATACACAATTACTCATTCTTATACAAAATCCAACCAATTACAGTCAGATTCCCACAACAGTAATTAATCAATCAGTCTCAATTTGTTAAAATGAATGTACCTTAAAATGCTCTAATAAATCTGCATATTAAAAAACAATATTTTAATAGTAACACTTATTTAAACTAACATTCCTAAATATAAAACTTTTAAATATTTTTAAAATGCACAAAGGTAGTGTAAACAAAATAAACAAACAAAAAAAAAAATAAAAAAGATGTTACCAACAACTCCTAGGAAGAATGTCTAAATTGATAAAATAACATAATTTAGCTAATTTCTAAAATACTGTTAATACTTATATTATCATTTAACCCTGGGGGTTTAGCAGCATCCAACTTCAATTGCCAGAATAATTCTTTAAATTCTAATCTGGCTTCCCAAGGGCCTCCCCTTGGGTCCTATTTCACTTGTTCCAATATAATATTTATTGTCTCTACAATCCTTGGTTTGTCTGTACAGGGCATTTGGGTCTTTATCATGGGTGACATCATAATTATGGTTGTATATCTGCCTCCTAATAGCCCTTTCCATTTTACCCACATAAAACCCCAAACAAGTTTTGCAGGTAACCAGATATACTACACCTCTAGTACCACAACTAAAATGTCTCTTTGGTTTAATACATGTACCCCTAGCCTCTAACTGAATTTCATTTGTGTCGGTATTTTGTTCTGAAAAAGTCTGAGTATTGTACAGACAAAAGCGCTTAACCTACGACTTGTTAAATAAATGGGTTTTATTTCCTGCCAGTACGTTTTTGTTTCTCACAGGTCATACCAACATAACATGGATATAAACATGATGACAACAGTAAAATGCCTTTAATTTCAAGAATAACTATGGTTTCTATTTCTCAATCAACTGATTTATTTTCTGTTCTATTCTTTTCTTTCCTTCCTCTTTTTCTTCTTCTGCTAAATGGCATAATACATTTTTATGACATTTCCAGAATTCTGCTATCAACTTTAATGCTATCAATGCCTCAAGAAGGCTATTTGAGTGATAAGAATAAAAGGCTTTAAACAAATATCATGCTCCCCCATCATGATGAGTGCAGACTATATGTCCCCAACCCACTGGTTAAAACTTACAAGGCAACTCAAGATGAAGGTCAGACAGTTCTCAGTGGCCATCTGCATGAGTTGCCTGAAAGAATAAAAAGCATTAAAACAATATTTTGCTGTCCCCTCCTGAGGAGTACAAGTTGTATGCATTCTCAACCAATATTGTGTAAAACACAGAAGGTAACAAAAGACATAACATCAGCCAGATTGTTGGGACCATCTGCAAGAGTTACCTGAAAGAGTAAAAAGCTCTGAAACAAATATTGTGATGGATGACTCCCTCTTTCCTGCACTGTTGTGCACATTTGGATTTAGTTTCTTTATGCAGAAGGAGACAAACCCTGGAACTCCAATAAAAAATGTATGAAAATACAGTGTAGCAAATGCCAACAATTGCTGCAGATATCCCCCTTGATATGCCCAAGGGATGTTGCCTTCTCTTCAGAAACATTTTCATTTGGTTATTTTGAAGGCTTGGGCGTTGATTTTTTCTTTTATTTTCTCAGTGTATCAGCTCCTGATCTTGTTGCCATAAACTCATATACATATATATCTACATACATATATATATTGAATCTGCTAAAGATGCTGATTTGCTAGTATCTCATGACACACCTACTGCTTGCCACTTTCTTTGAAAAGGTAAGAGCTTGAAATTCCACTAGCCTGATCTCCCATTTGTATATAAGCCTACCACCACCCAATCCTGTAAAACTATATAGCCCTACCAGAACTTCAACTCTAACCCTACAACTCCTACCTGGTTCCCAACCAAAATCCTTGCTCCCTTACCTTAAATTTATACTCACCACCTCCTAACCTTTCTAACCATAAAGTCCCCGATTGCCACTAAACTTAAAAATCCAGCCCCTCCCTAAACTTAAATTCCATGATCATTCACTAACCCTAAATCTCCATTTCCACTCCTAAACCTAAAACTCCCTTCCTGCTCCTAAATCTAAAAGTCATTTCCTGCTTTCTAACTCTAAAATCCTTTTCCCACTCTCTCCTCACATGTGCTTCCTTGAACTTATATTTGAGTTCAAGCATAAACAGCAGCCCACATGAGTTGCAAGGCACTTGAGTCCCTTGCTGAAAGAAAAAGTTTTTTGAGTACTTTAGACTCAACCACCTGTAGAGTTACATGCAAATATATAATATTAAAAAAAAATATATATATATATATATATATATATATATATATATATATAGATAGATAGATAGATATGGGTCTACTTTATAAGCTCAAAGTTTCAAAACCTCGAAATGAAAATAGTGAAAACCATAAGATTGAAGTTTTGAAACATTGAAATTGCAATAAAAAAGGAAAAAACAAAAAAAAAATGTTATCCTTTTGCAGGGGGCAAGCCCCCCTACACCTCCCGCTAAATAAATATACCAACTCTAAGATCACACTACAGTAAGGAAAATGGTAAATTTCCTGTTCCGGGAATCTATATATATATATATATATATATATATATATATATATATATATAGAAGTCTACTTCATTTCACTGAAAGCTCATTTCACTGAAACTCAGTTGCCTGCGCACAATTCACTGAAAGCTCACTTCACTGAAAACTAATTTGACTGAAACTAATTTCGTTGAAAGTTATATATGGTCTTTTCCCCACTGTAGTGTATATAAAGTAAGGCAGGGTGTGGGGGGCACAGCCCCCCACATTTGGGGGTGTGGTGAGCGTAGGTCCCCACATAGGTTATATATTATCTTCTGGAAAGAGTTATTCATTGGACTTGTAAGTATCCAGGTCTATCATTTAAATGATTTAAAATAGGTGGGGGGGCTATGCCCCCACACCCTCCAATGTGGAGGGCTGTGCCCCCTACACCCCCTAACTTTATATACTAACTCCAGGATCACACTACATTGGGAAAAGGCCATATATAACTTTCAACTAAATGAGTTTCAGTCAAATGAGTTTTCGGTGAGGTGAGCATTCAGTGAATTGTGCGCAGACAACTGAGTTTCAGTCAAATGAGCTTTCAGTGAAATGAAGTAGACCCATATATATATATATATATATATATATATATATATATATATATATATCTGCATATATATATATATATATATATATATATACACACACACACACACACACACACACACACACACACACACACACACACACACACACACACACACACACACCCACACACACACACACACACACACACACACACACACACACACACACACACACACACAAATACATATATACGCACACAATCATAAATTTTTAAAAGTCTGTTAAGTTAAAAATCAACCATAGATAAGTTTAAAATCCCCAGATGTATTTCCTCAGAAGGGTGGCTCATCTGCCTAGTACTTGAAACAATGAAATGTAGTTTTTAACTTTAGAGTTAAATGTAGTGAGAAATGTGTAGTGGGTGCAAATATAATAAGAATTTCTACAGTAATGCTGTACATTAAAACCTTAGATAAAATTTTTATAGCGGTTGCTAAAATAAAATCTGCGTTGTTATCCAAACTAGATAAAGTGGTACATTAAAATGTATTTTCTATTCAGAATATTCTTCATGTTCTAATAGCAAATTCTACTCTGGTCAATAAAGTTATATAGATATTTGCTATCATATTTTATGTTTTCTTCTCACTGTAAAATAAGCAAAACTAAAACAACAATGTTCCTTTTAGCATCAAGACTCAATAAAAGACATAGCTATAGTACAGTGGTTTAAAGATGTCATGTTCCAGATAGGTGGAATGAGATAATATTCCATCAGCAAATGTGGACATTTATCACAGACAATTTAACTGTGTATATAATTTGAATGTCCATTTGAGCAGAGAAATTAAAAGAATCTTTGCCAGACATGTTTAATGCAGATCAACCATATGTAAGAGACTAACACAGGATAATATAAAAAGAATAATAATTTTTTAGCAATATCTTAAATGCTAAAAAGCAAGAAGCACTTTTTTATT
This sequence comes from Protopterus annectens, assembly GCF_019279795.1. Classification (NCBI taxonomy): domain Eukaryota; kingdom Metazoa; phylum Chordata; order Ceratodontiformes; family Protopteridae; genus Protopterus; species Protopterus annectens. Next base: position 1,276,723,977 of record NC_056745.1, read on the forward strand.
AATCTAGGTATTGAAAAAACATTTGATACATTAAATTGGAACTATTTATTTAAAACATTAGAAGCATTTGAATTTCCTTCTTGATTTATCTCCCTTATTATTAAAATATATAAAGAAAACAAGGCTTATGTTAAACTAGGTCCATTTTCCTCAGACTCCATTGCCTTACCTGGGGGTACAAAACAAGGCTGCCTCTTATCTCCATTTCTTTATGCCCTAGCTATTGAATTACTGCCAATTACAATTGGTTCTAATTCAATCATAAAAGGTCTACAGCTAGACAACAATTATAATTCTACAGTTATGCTGTTTGCAGATGACATAATGTTAATCTTGCAAGCTTCTGCAGAATCATTAAGAGACTTGGTCTACATTATTAAAAACTTTAAAATGTTATCAGGTCTCCATTTCAGTTATTCAAAATCTGAATACATTTTTATGTATAAAAATAATAACCTACAAGTATCCCAATATAATTTTAAAGGTAAATAATCTCATTCCTTTTCATATATGGGAATTTTTATTAACAATACTTTTGAAGAAACCAGAGACAATAACTATGAAAGAATTAAAGATTCTATCTACAAAATGTTTGCTAACTGGAATAAAGTAATCAACTCTTTTTATGATAGATTACAATTAATTAAAATTAGCCTGGTCCACAAAATTCTATACATATAATACAAACTTTATCTCTTCTCCCAAATAAAGATCACTTAAATAATTAAACAACCTAGAATTGCTCTTAACCATCATGTTAGAACTTGAAAATTCTGAGTCTTCAATTCTCCAAATATAGAATTATATTCTAAAGCAGATTTTTTTTAGAGTTATAACTAACTGGTTAGATACTAATTGTATAACTAATCTAAAATATCTTCATTTTTACTCTTATCCCTAATACATTGAAAATTAAGTTCCTTCCTATTATTAAAATAATAATATTTAATAATATTTCACTAATGCTATCCTTCAACATAAAAATAATGACCTATTCTCCTCTACTATGTTTCTGGATCTATCCAAGGCTTTTGACATGGTCTCACACAAACTACTAATCTCTGTTCTCACTAACCTATCCTTTTCCCAATTAGCTACCGATTGGTTTCATAGCTACTGTATCTAATTGGCCGCCAACAATCAGTTGTCTGGCATAATGACCTATCTCCTTGACTTCCTGTAACACTCGGTGTTCCCCAAGGCTTCACCTTTGGTCCCCTACTATTCTCACTCTTCACCAATGATTTATTCACAGCCACCAAGCATGTTTCTCTTATACAGAATATAAATGACTTCACCCTCATCTGCTCATCCCCATCTATACCTGAACTATACCTGCACTTTACAAGATCACAGGTGAAGCCTTGTCAGCTGTAGAAAGCTGTCTATCTATTGCCCAGTTATTACTCAACCCATGCAAGCCTAAACTGCTTATCTTCCAACCCACTAATTCTAACCCAATTATTCCCCACTTTAATATTTTAGCCAAAGACAATACCGTCATCTCCCCAACAGAACACGCCAAACTACTTGGTGTTGAGATTGATAACAATTTCAGATTTGGCACTCACATATATCTTACCATAAAAAGGTTCACAAAAAACTATGTGCATTGTACAGAAACAAACAATTCCTCACCAAGACTGCCAGAATTTCTGCTGCCAATTCCCACCTAATCTCCACTTTAATCTACCCCTCTCCTATACTTACCTACCTTAGACAAACAGACCTAAACAAGCTCGAGGCTTGCTACAATAAAATTGCAAAGTTTGCTACTGGTGCATCTTATTTCAGCCAACACTGTATCTCACTTAGAGAACTTGACTGGTTGAACTCACTCAGCTTCTTCACCTGAATCAATTTTCTCTTGCTCACAAGTTAGTAGCTATCCTCGTAAAGTTCCAACCCTTCAAAACCTTCTCCAGCCCTACTGCTCCACCAAACCACTATGCTTCAGCAGCAAAAATCTACGTCTAGTGATTAAACCCAAGAACTCAGCGGGAGAAGCACTATTCTACTGTGTCATATCCAAATTATGGAATCATCTCCTCCCCTCTATAACCACACTACCTTCTTTCAATCACTTCAAAACTGCACTAAAAACTGACTTAAAAAGTCTCTGGTTGTGCCCATGCACCAACCCTGACTAGTAACCCTAATTTTTACCTCCCCTTCTTCTCCCCTCCCCTAGCCACCCTGCCTCACACTGTCTGATGATTGCATTCCTTCCTCTGCAGGCTCTGGCTCACCCTTTACCCTCCCCTTCCCTCCTCACTCAATATCCCAGACCTGTTATAACATGCTTAACTACCTCACTTCATATCAACTCCAAAAACATATCCAACTGACTTACACCTAGATTTCTGTCACTACCATGCATACTACTCACTCGGTCTCCTCTCTTACTCCACTATCTTTCATCCCATTAGCCCTTCTAGCCTGTTCTACCTTCATGTGAAGCATCTGCTCTATATCTATTTGAGTTTGGTGCAATATTTGTGTATAAGATTTAGGTATATGAGTTTAGAACAGTATCCGTTTGAGTTTAGTACTATCTGTATATACATCCTACATTTATTCCTAGACTCTAGCTATATATTGGTATATCTGTTCATTACTATGTTTCATATTGTATGTATATCTAATGTTTGCTGCAGTATGTATTATTTGCTATTGTATGTATATTCAATTGTTCATGTTCCCTGCTGCTCATTTGTTGTTCTGTGGAGCTTTTCTCCCCGGGCCTCCACTGAAAAAGGACCTGTGTCCAGTTGGAATTTCCCCATAAACAAATGTAAATAAATAACTAAATAAATACATAAATAATAAAAGAGATAACCCAATGTGGTTTTATGTATGTAACTACATCCAGTTTAATATTCATTCTGCCATGCAATCCAAATATGTTAATTTTATTTTAAAGAATTTCAGATCTACATTTTCAGGTAATATGGCCCTGAAAATTTGGTTTAAAACATTGATCCCTTTACCAAAGATTTTCTGAAAGGGCTAACCTAAAAAACTTGATGAATGGAAAAATAATGTTTTTTACTGTTGCTCTATTTGTCTTAAGGGTAGAGAAGTGAAATCAGTGCAGTCATTAATACTTGAATTTAAAGTAGACTCCCAATACTGGATTGTTTAAAAAGTAACGGATCATATACACATATTTTTATTTCAGTTATTACAGTCTCAGTACAAGGAAACTCCAAAATTAATATTGTTTCTTTATAATATTGCATATAATAAATTTGCTCTTGTCAGTAAACCCAAAGTATTTTATGAAGTCACTGTCCTTCAGCTATTTAAATTTATTTGGCATCTCACTCTATTCCATAGATCTGGAATACTAAGTGCCCACACTAATTTAATGGGTCCAAGCAATATGTCAGGATGCCTTATAAATTGCTTGAAACATGACCTGTCATGACATCTGGAACTGCTATTTAACCATAGGGTCCAAACAGGCTTTGTGTCTCATGACTGGAGAAAAGCAACAGTCATCCCTCTACACAAAGATGGGGCATTCCCAGACCCTGGAAACTACAGACTCATAAGTGTCACTATATGGAAAGCCATGGGAACAATCAACATGGAAATTATCAATAATGACATAAACCTCCTGACACTTGACCCACCCTAGTTTGGTTTAATAAAGGCCAGTTCATGCCTACCCATCCTGAAGGTCACCAATGCAATGGACGAGGAATAAACAGTTCACACTGGCTAGCTTGACTTGGCCAAGGCATTTGATAAACTTAAGAGGTTAGGTATAAACCCTTATGCCACCTGGAGGATACTCAGCTAGCTCACAGACAGGACCACAAAGTTAGAAATGGGGAGTCCACCTCTACAAAGAGACGAGTCACAAGCAAAGTCCCTTATGGTTCTGTACTGGGACTGCTCCTTTTTGACAATTACATCTCTGAAGTGAAGGCCAATGTAAAAAGACTCTGGCTGACCAAATTTGCAGATGATTGCAAATTATGAGGAGTCACAGAATCCCATATGGACAATAATGTTCTCCAGGATGGGCTAGCACAGACAAGTACCTTGTGTGACAGCCATGAACTAAAAGGAAATCCTTGAAATGCATAGCAGTATCCTTCAAGAAGTCATCCACCCCTGCTAACTATCATATTAACAACACACTCCCATGATTTTACCCAGTAGTCAGAGACTTTGGGACATACATAGACTGTAATATAGCTTTTGACCTTCACCTGTCATCATTCATCAGGCATTTCATTGAGTACAATGCCCCCTTTGGTATATACCTAACCAGGCACATCCAATAAATGGAATGTCAACAGAGGTCCCGTACTAAAAGAATACAGAGTAATAGTAACATGTTCATTGCCTAAAAATCCTATCCTTGTATTCTGTCTCCTACAGGCTGTTAACAGAGATCTATATCTGGCATACAAGGCTTTGTTATATCCCACAATGATGGAACTTCTGCATATCCACAAAATAAACAGTACCAGAATTACCCATTCTAAAACCTTGCTTGTGCTATAAATCAGACCTGCTAGAGAGTCAGGTATGTATCCCAGGGACGACCCCTTCTCTTGTACAGGCGCCCTATTGATGTGAAGCAGAGTTCCTCTCTAACTCAATTCAAATGTAACTTGGATGACTGGATGGGGAATAGAAAATTCATCCCTGGTTTGGCACCTACGTCTCTAATGGACACAGGCAGCCTATAAATGGTTCATCTCCCCGACCCATGCTTCTAAATGTTTCATCTCCGAATCTCCTGCTTACACTTATCAAGGGTACTGGAACATGTCAGAGATTTGAAATGCATGACTTAAAAAGGCCCTAGCAGTTGTTAGTTTCTATTCCTCAAAAACACAATATTAATAAGATCATTTAACCCTGGTGTTTTATCCACCCTCAATTTCAGTTGCCACATATTTTCTCTTTGTTCAATTTTAATCCCTTATCAAATCCTCTAAAGCTAGCTATGAAAACAGAATTACAGCAGATAGTAAAGACAACCACAAGGCCTTCCATAGTTATGTAATGAATTTACCCAGATTTGCTTTGAGCTACTGCACAATGGTACCCCCTATACCAAGCCAACAGATATTGCCAATATACTGGCCTACAGATTCAGTGCCAACTTTACCCTTCTCTCCCTCCCAAAGGACCAATCGCAATGCCAGTAGATTGCCTGGCACCCAGTATTACTGTTGCACAGGTTAAAACAGCACTGTCCAGGGCCAGGAATACAGCTTCTATGGGACCTGACAATATCCCTGGATGTGTTCTACATGAACTACAGAGTGAATTGACACTTCACCTGTGTGCCCTGTTTAATCACAACCTCACCTCAGGCTTTGTCCCTACCGAATGGCACACTTCTACAGTCATCCTTCCCCACAAAGGAGGAGTGACTACAGACCCTGGGAACTATTGCCCCATTAGCCTGATGAGTCTGATATGCCAAGCTATAGAGTGCATCATCATGGACCTAATAAACAAGGATATAGGGAATCTCCAAACTCTGGATCCCATACAGCTTGGTTTTGTGAAGGTTAGATCATGCTTGATCAACTTGGTCGACATCTTTGAGTCAGTCACCAGAGCTGTGGATGAAGGCAAGGTGGTTCATACAGACTACATTGATCTGGCCAAGGCCTTTGATACCATTCCCCACTCAGGAATCATAGAAAAACTCACTAAGATAGGCATCAACCCCTATATCACTAGGTGGGTTGCAAACTGGCTCATAGATAAAACCCACAGTGTGAAAGTAGCTGACTCCAAGTCAGACTGCTGACCAGTCACGAGTGGTGTCCCACAGGGGTCGGTCCTGGGTCCTCTCCTGTTTGATATCTACTTCTCTGAAATCCAGGCCAACACGAAGGGACTCTAGCTGACAAAGTTTGCAGATGATTGCAACTTAGGAGCTATTATTAATGCCCCAAGTGATGTTGACATCGTAGAGAAAGGTCTCACTGAGACCATTGACTGTTGTCAGAACCATGGCCTTAAGCTCAGTGCCAAAAAATGTGTCGTCATCCCCTTTGGGAAAAACCCGGTTCCCATGAATTACCACATTGATGGTAGTCCACTGAACACAGAAGGCATTATAAGAGATCTGGGAACACAGGTTGACAGCAACCTCTCTTTTGACCACCACATTGCCACTGTGGTCAGAAAGTTCATCTATGTTGCACATCTCATTACTAAGGGTTTTGCATCCAGGAAGAAAGAGGTCATTGTCTCCCTCTTCTCTTCCCTCATTAGGCCAATCATCGATTACAATGCCCCATTTGGCATGTATCTCACAAGACATTTGCAACAACTAGAGAGGCCACAAATGTACCATACAAAGAGGATCATAGGCCTTAAACACTTGCCTATATGGACAGACTCAAAAAACTCCAACTATTCTCTGTCTCATATCGCCTACTTAGAGATGATCTCTGCTTGACTTACAAAGCCATGTCTGACCCAGCTCTGTTAGAAATGTTACATCTAAAGAAATCTCAATCCTTCCACACCACACACTCCAGAGACCTCAACCTCATTTCTACAATCAACAGAACATGCTGGAGGGACAGGTTCATAACCCAGAGACTGCCCATGCTATGGAATAGACTTCCCATACATGTCAAACATAGCACCTCACTGGCCCTCTTCAAGAGAAATCTTGATGATTGGATGGGAAACAGAAAATTCACTCACGGGATCACTCCAGTGGCTCTACTTGACAGAGGCACTGGGAAATAAGGTCAGTGGCACAATGCCAGGGTAATCCTATAGGCTAGGCTTGTAAAGGCTCAAGGGCCATTAGCCTAGTACACACCTATGAACATATGAACCTATAAGCATTCAAAGGAATGTAAAGGTTTTAATACATTTCTTTTTATTGTCGTTGAACCTGTTTTTAAGGATTTAAGAGGTGGAAATTACAAAAATATTAAATGTCTTTGAGGAGCAGAAGGAAAAAAATAAATAGTTGATTATTTAACTTATTTTTTTGCTTTTGGTTTTAATTGATGGGTTACTTAGATTGACTCAATTATTTTTAATCATATGACCAAATTTTATGATTGGATTGGTGGCATACAAATATATATGTTAAAAATGATTTCTTCTTTTTGTTTTAATGTTCTGAAAAAGTTGATTGTTTTTTAAACAATAACAAAGAGTAATGGTGTGATATGCTAAAACAGCACGTTTATTTGGGTTCCTCTGCTACTGTCCTTAGTGTATTTTTGCTATTTAGTTTTCAGTATTTCCACTTTGGGGATTTTGCCTTAAATTGTATGTAATATTGAGTCACATCAGTCCACAGATCATCCCGGTCATATGGCAGAAAGCCACATATTTGATAAGGCAGACATCTGCACATCCTTGAAATATCTGGACAGTTGAGTTGTATGAGTGTGAAGTATATAGCCCAAACACACTACAGAACAGTGTACCTACAGTGTGGAGTATTGTGATATCCCATTCCAGGCATTCTGTACTAAATCTGTGTCAATGATCTGTAACAGGACATGGACTGCCATGTCAAATGATCACTCAAGGGAAGTGTGTGTATTGAATAGGGACACACACATTAATTGTAGGAATGAACACAGGGAAAGAGGGCAGGTGAAACTCCCCATGTACAGCAGAGGTAAGCATGTCAATGGAAGATGGTTGTAGCAGCAACACCAAATGCATATCTATGTGGTACAACATAGCCTGTACAATGAAAATGTGTTGTCTTTGACTGTCACACAAGGTGACATAACAATGGGGAGAATGCCTATGTGAAATAAGCATCCTTGCATGAATAATGCAGAGGACATCTATCAGGGATCTGATGTACAATTGGGGTAGGGTGCTTATTGTGAAGCTGTGCAGACTGATAAGCCTGAATATAAGTGTACTCTCAGCAGAGGTCTCTAGCAAGGTGGCCACAAGTCAAGGATCATGGAAAATTTTTCAAGAACCAACCACAATCATGGACAATATCAAAATAATACCACCACTAATCCCATGCCCTTGACATAACATATGTGATGTAGAGTGATAAGAGATAAGTCTGCACGCACGCACACACACTTGAACAACTATTATGATACATCCACATTCTATGAGGGTAACCATGCATGCTGGCCTGGCAGGAGGTGTTAGCAGGGACACTGCGGCAGAAGGGACAGGCTTGTCTGCATAGTATATATATATATATATATATATATCTATATATATATATATATATATATATATATATATATTCACACACACCCACACATATATATATATATATATATTTTTATATATGTTTATATCTAGCTATATATATGTATCTATATATATATATATATATAAATATATATATATATATATATATATATATATATATATATATATATATATATATATATATATATATATATATATATATGGCACAATGCACACTGTCCTGAACGATATACATGCCATTATTGTTGTCAAACACCTATGTATGTAGTATGGGCATAAGAAGAACAGGTAGCATACATGCATCTGTTGTAACTACTGGATTTTTGTTCTGCACCATCAGACAGTCATGTATATTCCACAGAAATAATACCTAGGTATGGCCAAAAGGCTGTGTGACAGCATACTGTGACAAATGTGGCACACTTCAGTTGCACATCACTAGAAGTTGTGTAGGAAAGTACCTGACGAAGGGTGCATTGTACACAGTTATTAGCGTGATGAAGATTGGAAACCATGAAGGTATTATGGCCTCTGATGGGCATGTCCTTCACATACCCAGTACTTGTGTTACATTCAAGGGAGAATTCAGCACTGTGACCACATGCTGGTGGATGCATCACTTATCATGTACCCCAGGACATGGGTCACATACCTATTTGCCAGATTATAGTGTGTGTTGTCCACATTATACTTGGATAGTGTGTTTGTTTCCTGATTCAACAAATCCCTCACTGTTTCATGTTAATGCAGGTATTGTCATGGCTGTGACAGCAGTTTTTGGTATGTGTTGATACTGTCTGCATTATACTGTTATCACAGTTGGAGTCAGTGATTGCCCACAATCTGTAGTCCTTCGGGCAGCTGTTTGGCACAGCATGTGTATATCATCTGTGATGCCCATCACTTAACTAATGGGCAGAAAAGGGCCTAGCAGACAACCCTGATGTACGGAATGTATAGGTCACATCACACATTTCAACATAGTGAGATGCCACATACGCCATATAGTGTTCTACCCATTTGATGATATAGCTGTTTATGGCCACATATGACAGTGTTGATTGAATACCTCAGTGTGGATTTGTGTCAAATGCCATGATCTGGTCAAGTTCCACAAGATGATAGTGTTGTCATCATGCATTCCCTTGATGACCTCTTTGAGGACATCTATCAGATGTAAGGGACTTTGTGTAGCATTAATAACTCACACAGGTCTGTCACACACACCTGGAATATTAGCAGTGTACATGTAGAAGAGGTATATGGTGACATGTTTGTCTACCTCACATTTGGGGAGAGTCAGGATGTCTCAATACATGCATGCATCAGGTGCTCTCCCCCAACTCAGGTGGATGCATGTTGAGGTACACCCTTGCATGGGAACATAGCCCATGTGAAGGGTTTATTGAACTGTGTACTCAACCATATCAGGAAGGTATATGTGCTGAGTCACATCATAGGTGATCTGTGATGTCACACCCCATTGATTCTGTGTGATAGGCCTGGATGACAATAAGACACTACATACTGCCTATTGTGATCAAGCCTAGGGTTTTGAAACAATCATTGAGAAAGCCTCCAAGTTAGGGATTAACCCTTACGTCATTTGATGGGTAACCAATTGGCTGTCTGACAGAACACATCGTGTGAAATTTGGTGAATCAACTTGCACCTGTAGAGCTGTCACCACTGGCATACCTCAGTGATCTGTGCTTGGCCCTTCACCACTTGAACTCTATTGCTTGGCAGTTCAGGCTAAAGTATATGGCCTTTGACTTACCAAGTTTGCTGATTCTTGCATATTGTGTTCAATCATTGAGTCCACCAATGGTGATAACATAGTACAGGATGATCTAACACACACAACTGAATGGTGACAGAGGCACATGATCTATAAATAAATAAATACAGAAAGGCTTGTTTGTAATTTTGTCCATCTGAAAAGTGGAAGTCCATGTTAATCACAGCATTGACAATAATCCTACTATGCAGAAATCCAGTGATGCAAGCACCAGTGACACATATAGATAGCAATCTGAACTTTGACCACCAAGTGTCCACACTGGTATTGAAAGCCTATGTTGTGCACATGATAAATCACACCGTCATATTAAGATCTTAGGATTGTATGACAGCACTGTAGTCAAACCTCATTACAACAATAATAGAGTTTAATGCTCCTGTTTACGTGTACCTCAGCAGACACGTAGCAGCTGGACAGACCAAAGGGTTTTCTTAGAAAGATAACACAGTGCCTACAAACCATGTTGTGATGTATGTGGATAGATTGAAAGCCATGTTACTATAATCTATATTGCATAAGATGAGGTGACTTATGCCTGGCCTTCAGGCCAGTATTTGACTCTGACCTGGTGGATGTACTGCATATCCAAAAATCTTATATAGCTCATGACATCAGCATTGTCTGCTGAGGAGAAAATAACAGTGTCCCACATGCTAGTGTAAAATGCTCTCTGTAATGTCAAGCAACAGCTCAAACACACAGTTGACTGTAGTGAGACTAGAACCCCTACCTAAATACACAGACTATAGAACCCAGTACTATCCACAAGCACTACAGCTTGGAGCATCTCAGAAAACACTTTTTAGCTGATGACATCAGCAGTGTCTGTTGAGGAGAAGATAACAGTGTCCCACATGGTGATGTAAAATGCTCTCTGGAATGTCACACACACACACACACACACACACACACACACACACACACACACACACACACACACACACACAGTCAACACATCTCAAATTTGACTTGGAGTGTCTCGTGTCTGTTTAGGAGAAGATAACAGTCTTCTACATGCTGGTGTAAAATGCTCTTGGTAATGTCAAGCCACAGCTCACACACACACACACACACACACACACACACACACACACACACACACACACACACACACACACACACACACACACACACAGTGAGCACAAGTCTGATGTATACTAGAGACTAGAGTGCGGGTCAACTTATAGCAGATGACATCTTCAGGCCATGTGGGAGACAAGAGGATGGGAGGGCTGCATGACATGGATGTATAGGCATGTGGAAATATTAAAATACTGGTAACCCATGTCATTGGAGTAGTAACTGTAGGATACACACTTCTGCTCTTCTGTCTAGACACACGGGTCTACTTCATAGCATTGAAATTTCATAATGTTGAATTTCATAACATTGAGACCAAAACATCTAAATCCCAAAACACTGAAAACCCAAAACATTGAAAACTCAGAACATTGAAAGTGTGCTTCATAACATTGAAAACTACAATGCATATGTAAATAACATCTCCACCTATAACAATGCCTAACTAACAAACACACTTTCTACTATGTTTTTGCAGAGGAGCAAGCCCCCCTACACCCTCCATGTGGGAGGCTCTGCCCCCATACCCCCTGTAAATTAAATATACCAACTCCAAGAATGCACTACAGTAGAAAAAAGTTACTTTCCTAACCTCACTGTATCACAATCACCATACACTGAGAATAGGAAATTAAATTTTTTTCACTGTAGTGCCATCTTGGAGTTAGTATATTTAATTTACGGGGGTGTGGGGGGTGCAGAAGGGCTTGCCCCACTGCAGAAATGTAGTAGAATGTGTGGTTGTTTTTAGGTGTTGTTGTAGGTGGAGGGGATCTTATTTACTGTGCAATGTAGTTTTCAATGTTATGAAGCACACTTTCAATGTATTGAGTTTTCAATGTTTTGGGTTTTCAGTGTTTTGAATTTTTAAGATTTTGAAGTTTCAGTGTTTTGGTTTCAGTGTTATAGTGTTTTGAGCCTTCAGTGTTATGAAGTGAATCTATATATATATATATATATATATATATATATATATATATATATATATATATATATATATATATATATATATATATATATATATATATATATATATATATATATACAGGGAAAGCTGGCACTTGTGAGCAGTAAAACTGCTGACTGAGAATACTGAAAAATTAAGAGCAATCTCAGCTAAGACTTCAGAGTAATGAAGCTATTATAACTTGTTTAGAAATGAAAACTTCTTTTTATTGCTAAATAAATAAATAGATAAATGTTTTTTCCGTTAAATGAACTTCATCAGATCTAACTCCAGTTTACATGACATGCAGTATCACAGAGATCATTGTCAATTCACTTGAGCTGGGGTCATAAATGTATATCATAGGCAATTCATCCAAGCTACAATAGGGTAGGTCTCATCTTCCATGCCTGTTCTGCATATCTACTCCTATTGGTAGCTGACATATTATAGTTTATGTTCTCTATTCCTATCCTATGTGGCTAGTGCTTAATTGATGCAAACAGTTTTATTGGGGTCTATATGAGTTCACCGAAATGGCTGAAGTTCAAAAACCATATGTTCGCACTTCTAACCATGAAGTACAAAAACATCGAAGTCTTAGAACAGAGATTTTTTTCCCAGGGAAAAAAAATTGCTTTTCCAAGAAACATACACACAACACAAGCACACCAAAAAAACAGCAATCCACACACAAACACTTAAAATCCTACATCTAACCCTACACTAAATTGTACATATACTACTACCTATCTACTTACCTTAACCCAAACCCTAACCCTAAGGATCTTCACTATCACACACTCACCTGACCTGTGCCCTAACCCTAACTCACCTAACCTGCCCTAACACTAAAGTCTGTCACTATCACACACCCACCTCACCCGCACCCTAACCCTAACTCTCCTAACCTGCGCCCTAACCCTAACAGCCACACAATTGCACATTTACCTGAACCCGACCCATAACTTCCCACCACAGTCCTTATAATCACAAAGCCATAGATATGGCCCACCAAATTCTTTCCCTGGAAAAGAATTCAGTATTCTGTGGCTTCGCGATAATCAGTGTTCGAACTTCATAGCTCGAACATCTGGTGTTCGATCATCAGCCGTTTCGATGGACTGATATAGACCTGTTTTAGTGTCCCTGGCTATGTATAACTATTATAACATCATTGTATCTGTGTGATTATAATTGTAGTAGTTTATTTTACCTTCAATTTAATAAAAGCACAAAAATGTACTGGAAACTACTACAATTGTAATCCTCGAGCCACAGAGGTTAATGGAAGCAATCACTCTAACGTCAACTAAACTAAAGAAAATTAAGATCCTGCAGTGAGAGGAAATCTATTTAAAAGAAATTTAGATAAACAGTTTGTATCCAGGGGATTGAGGCTATACAGAAAACTCATTTGGAATAATGTTGATCCCGATCTTAACAATAAATTGAATAACACCCTGCAAGAGAGCAAAGATGGGAAAAAAAAAACAGAAACAAACCTTTATAACCAATTTGTTAGACTTCGAAATCATGGCCCCCTTGGAATACCAAATACTGTAATGACCGACCAATAAACATCACTAATGCTATTGGAACTGATAGCCAAGCTACTCTTGACAAAAACACTAACTCTCACAACAAAATGGCCTAACAATGTGCCATACTGAGTAGGATTTTCTTTTGGCTTCTGAAGCAGACTTTCCAAACAAAACTTCACAAAAGAGAGAAGAAAGGAGATCTTCAGAGGTCCACTTCACACAACAGACACCCAGACAACAAGAGGGGATGGTGAAAGCCAAAACAAAAACACCATGCCAGATGGAGTTGAAGAAACCTGGAAAAACAACAAAGGGACATGAGTATTACCACCCAGGAGTGTAGCACCATGCACTCAATTGATAGCTCAGGGAACTCAATCCAGCCCCCAGTGACCCAGAGACAATCAAAGTAAAGAACCATTCTAAGATTCCACTGACTGAAAATGAAACAAACGTGCTGGAAAAGTGTCTGACATTTATACCTCATAGCAGGAGCAGCTTGGCTAACACCGTTATTGGCCTTAAGCTATTTTGCAGGAAACTGAACATGAGAATCTTTTTTCATGAAAGGAGAATGAAATTTGGACACATCAGACAGGATGAGGACCAAGAAATATGGAATGAAATCATCAACCATGAGTCTAAATGGAAGAAACCAAGTACATTTTGACCACCTCTCTACCCAAATTATAGGGGCATATGAGGAGAAATGTATGGAGGACATTTACAGAGTTTTTACCAAACCTTATAAGAGAAAGTTTTAAACTTGTCTCAGAATGAATTGGAAAAACTAAAATGTCAGCACCGATAAAAAGAGAAGAGTGATGAAGGTAAATGAAACTGGGGGAATCTTCATCATAGATTCTGATTCCTACCACCAGAGACTTGAGACAATGTTGGGAAATCAGGACTTCTACCAAAAGATGGATATTGAACATATCAACCAAGCTGACAGACTGGTGAGCACAAGAATTGCTGCTCTGAACCCAGATAATCTACGTGATGATGATTCAGTTAATTTTTTCAGTCACTCACCCAATGTTACCCCAGTATTCTTGCAACCCTAAGCCACACAAAATCCTTTCTGACCCCCCCCCCATACCATCCAGTGGTAGCAGAAGGAGGCTCTGCCACTGAGCCCCTATCAATTTGTTTGGAATTTAAGATCAAATAAATTGCCATAAAAGCTCCATCATCCATCTTGGGCTTTCATTTTTACCAGAGATGGTACAAACCTACAAGGGGAATAGCTATGAGAGCAGCAATGGTCACAAGCCTGGCAAACATAGCCTTAGCCAAGTGGGAAGAAAATACCATCTACACCTCCTGAGTATTTCCCATATATTAACTGCTATTATTGCTTTATTGCTTATATTTTCAACTCATTTTAACAGCTCAGTGGAAACACTTAAGAAATTCTTTGATTACATTGAAAATCTAACTGGCATCCTACTTTCCATTAACAGCTACAGCTTAGAAAAGGAAGTATTTTGTATCTTTCCATTTACAAAAAGAAAGTGATACAGTGTTAAACAGTGTCCTGTTTAGGAAATTCACATGGGTCAGCCTGTTACTACATGCAAACAGAATGCACCCAAAATCACAAAGAAAAATGTTATAAAGTCACAAGGGATGAGGATGGCTTGTTTGTCTGTGGAAATGATATGGTTTCTACATAACCTGGACAGATTACAAAGTGTCTTTCTTTAAAAGGGTAACTTAGAGATGAGCGATGCACCACACCATAAAACGTATCTCAACTATTTATTCAGAGCTGTATCTCAACAAAACAAAAAACAACAAACAACGGATTTGTTGTTTTTTGTTTTGTTGAGATACAGCTCTGAATAAATCGTTGAGATACGGTTTATGGTGTGGTGCATCTCTCATCTCTTAGTTATTGTTGTGATTTTGCTGAGCAAATTTAAACGGAACATTCTTCTGCCTTTTTGTTTCTTTAAAAGGGGACAGTGAGAATCTAATAAAAGACATACTCGGTCCTATTTCAACCTTGAAACAGAATGATGACCCTAACTCACACAATGATACTGACAAAGAGAAACATAAAAGGAGTATGATTCTTACATTTTCAAAGGACTGTCTGTAAATAAAATGTCCCATGTGTGAAAACTGGAGCATCATCTGTGGAAACCAGTCCATTAAAAATATACTTTACCCTGAGCATACTTTCATCTGTCATAAAGGTCAAAATATTTGGAGATAATCCACAAACCAGCCACACTCTACACTGCAGAAACTTTTAGAGGTTTGTGTTCTACATAGTGGAGAAAATAACAACTGGCTCACTTGAAGGCAACATAGGAGCTATACTTGAGAAATGGAACTAAAGTGGCAAATTTGCCTAAAAGCTTACTGCCCCTAGGAATGAACAGAGACTGCTCCATCAAATCTGTACTTGAACTTAGAAAACAGGGCCATAATAGTCTTTACTACAGGACCACTCAAGGAACAATTAGGTAAATTAACATCATGGGCTTCATTCCTTTCAACATCTTAGAGCAGGAAATCTGGACAACACCGTAAATAATGGGGGGGGGGGGCAAGTGCCCAAAAATAGGGACAATCTTTAAATATTGCTCCTACAAATTTAGAAAGTTGATAGACTAACAGGTTTTGCATTAGCATGAATTTCCTGAAGGGTATGAAGTCTGAAACTCAAATATCTGTCAGTATTTTGTGGCTTCAATTTTTAATGAATTGCCAGTGCTTTGCCAGAAAACCACAATTTTAGGAAAAATGCCTCAAAAATATGAGGAAAAATCTGGACATGCTGTACAGTTGAGAGGTATGGAGAAGCAGTTTTATATTTATATGTAGCACTGTCTTCTAAAACACTATTCTCTCATTTCAAATTCCAATGCATTTGTCAGGAAGAGTATTACTAGTTAGCATTAACGTTAAACCTTTCCAGCATTAAGTTATGCAAGATTTTAATACTGGTTTACATGCACCTATTGTTTAATGTTATTAATTCTGTTGATTTTTTTTCTCATCTGGCATGTACTCATATTTATTATTTAGTGGAGTTAACCATATGAATGCACTTAATGCCATTGTACTGTACTACACTGATCTGATGAAGCCTCACCTACTTATTGGTAGTTAAACAAAAGTGCTTTAGATGCCTGAATTTATTATTTTGCTCTTTTTCCTTACATGCATCAGTTTCTATAACAGCAGTAATAGAGGCGGACAAGCCAGAGCTGGCTCAACCTACTGGCTTGTGATCTGCCAGGTTTAAGAGCCAAGAACCAACCAAGCCACAATTACAATTTTTTTTGAGTAACTGCTGACTGTTGATTTAGACCACACATATGAGTGCTTTCTGTTAGGTCAGGTCTGCATATCTAAGTATTGTGGTTGGCTGGAATACCAGCTAGGGTGGTGCCACAGTGCTGAAAGAGAGGAAGATTTAAGTATTTTTCATGGGATAGGACTATTGTAAGACATTGCAGTATGGCAATTCTTTTATATTTCTTTTTTCACGATGACGTGTGCATTATTTCCTTTACTTTGGAGTGCTTACATGTTTCCATAAAGAGAGAGGAGCCCATTTCAGTGAGAGAAAGAGAGAGAGAGAGAGAAAGATTAGGAGAGCATGTAAAATAGTTGTTTATTTTTTCTATCACTTTCTTCATCATTAAGCATCAGACGCGCAGAGAACTGGGTTGACTTTTTGAGGAAGAGGTATGGAGGCATGTTGTACATGAAAGTATAAGGCTGTCATACAGTTAACTGCTGGCAGATAAGCATCAAGACTTGTTTGGGGCAGTGTATTTGTTTATGAATCACAAGCTGAAATCACAAAGTATTACTGTAGTTCTTAAATTTCTCCTTTTCTCAGTGAAAAAATTGTGTACAGAAAGGTGATATTTTGGGGAGTGTACAATATGTGAGAGCAAAGAGCAGTTATGGTTAACAGGGTTTGATAGGGGGCAGTATCCATCAAAGAGCAAAGTTTGCCATTATTGTCTTATTTTGTAGCACCTTCACAGTCAGAGGTGGTATACTTTCTCAGAAGGAACACAGTCCACTAGGACAGTGTGTGTATTTTGTAGCCATCAGGTTATTAAGAATACTTATTTATTTTTTTTGCTGTGAAGTATGGTTTCTTACATAAAGCTAACAAAATCCTGTGTTTCACAAGGCTTTTTTGTTCCATTTATCCAGCGTGTCGAGTTTTTATCTTGTGGTTGTTTGATCATTTCTTGCAAAGTGTGGCTGAACTGCTGAGCACTAAATCATCTTCAACCAGAAGAGGAAAAATGAAATGTTTTCACAAGCCAGGGCAACATTTCTGTTCCTGCATACAGAGTGGTGTACTTGTACGCTATTGCTTATTATAATTTTTTCTCATATATCATTGTCACCAGACCTGTTTCTTGAGCACAGTGAAGGAGGCAGCTATTTGCAAGCTGTTAAGAAGGGTGATCAACGTATCAACATACCATCAGCATTCATTCAAGTGATCGCTGGCAATGTCAATGTCTATTCAACTGTTAACTGTAATAAATATATTTTTTTTTGGTTACTTAAATAATCACCTCTGGATATTTTTAATACAATACAGCTACTGCTGTGATTGTGTGCTTTGGCTCAGTTCTTATTGGACTCTAAGAGCCAAGCGGGACTCTTGGCTTGGCTCTTCTTCAAAAATCCTAGGCTTGCCCACCTTCAAGCAATAAACGTAGGATGTTTCTCAAGGTCATGTCTGCAATGTTTTAGTGAGAAAGACTATTAGCAGTGAACCTATCTTTATATTATACCTAACCCTTCTTTGTACTGTATTAACAATCTAGATTTATTTTCTACTTGCTTCAGTTATTGGTGGATTAATATATTGCTTACACTTTATGATCAAGTAAATTCAGTACACTACCAAGGACTAAACAGTCTCCACAGTTGCATATTTTTCCACTCTCACTAGATATCTCTGCAATGTTTTTTTGAAACAGGCACTGGAACAAGACACACTTACTGGAGGCTCACTGATTCCCATGGTGGGAACTACACTTTGGTGTTTTATAGGGATTACTACTGTTGCAATTAGGACTTATGACACATGTTACTGACAACCTCTTATAATGTACCTGTGTTGACAACATTTAGATGGCAGAAACTGAAGAATAAGTCAGCTATCTCTTTGTCATTTAACCCTGTTTAGTTCACTGCAATAGAATGCTACAGTTAGTAAGTTAGTACTTACATCTTAGTAAACTTAGCTCATACAGCACTCTTTCTTGTCTCTCTGAACACACTTATAATTGATATATCTCTAGAAAGTTGAAATCATCCTATCATGGAAAGAGTGATATGATCCTGACATAAAGGATCGATGGTAGGTGCTCCCAGTCACAGGTTCAGCCAGATTATCCAGACTAGCTGCAGTTATATTTACTACAGGATTGCAGGATTTTGAAAAGCATAATTGACTAAAACACAAAAGGCTACTGCGCTGATACTGGATGTGTATCCCATATGTCAATTGTGATGTGAGGATCCATATCACATATGTCACTTGTGAGGATCAATATCACATATGTCACTTGTAATGTGAAGATCCATATCACATGTGTCACTTATGCTGTGAGGATCCACATCATGTGTCACTTGTGATTTGATGATCCATATCACATATGTCACTTGTGGTGTGAGGATCCATATCACATATGTCACTTGTGATGTGAGGATCCATATCACATGTGTCACTTGTGATATGATGATCCATATCACATATGTCACTTGTGATATGAGGATCCATATCACATATGTCACTTGTGAGGAACCATATCACATATGTCACTTGTAATTTGAGGATCCATATCACATATGTCACTAGTGATGTGAGGATCCATATCACATATATCACTTCTAAGGATCAATATCACATATGTCACTTGTAAGTTGAGGATCCATATCACATATGTCACTTGTGATGTGAGGATCTATATCACGTGTCACTTGTGATGTGAGGATCAATATCACATGTGTCACTTGTGATGCGATGATCCATATCACAGGTGTCACTTGTGATGTGATGATCCATATCACATATGTCACTTGTGAGGATCCATATCACATATGTCACTTGTGATGTGAGGATCCGTATCACATGTGCCACTTGTGATGTGACGATTCATATCACATATGTCAGTTGTGATGTGAGGATCCACATCACATGTGTCTCTTATGATGTGATGATCCATATCACATATGTCACTTGTGATGTAAGGATCTATATCACATATGTCACCTGTGATGTGAGGATCCATATCACATATGCCACTTGTGAGGATCCATATCATGTATGTCACTTGTAATGTGCAACACAGCACTATCTGCCTTACCCTTGTCATGGATCTTTTAAATAGCCTGGATAATGAAGCCTAGCCTAATGCTTGGCAGCCATAGTCATCACTTTCATTTTTATCATCAGTTTTATTATTTTTATGTACTTGTTAACTATCTCGATTGGCTGGGTCAAAGATAAGATACAAACATGACCCAGACCGGAGCCTTAAATGAATGATAAGTGTGGGTGTCCATCAGCTTCTTGATCATATGTTTCATGTTTCACAGATGTTTAAGCATCGTTACTTGAATGTGTGACTCCTCATTTAGGTTAAAATATGTTTGAGCTTAAATTTGCACATTTATTTGCTTTGCTGTACTCCAAGATCACAGTATCACAAAAAATGCAATATTTTTTATTTTTGGTTTTAAAACAGTGTTCTTTTTTTTTTGAATTACAACTTCAGAGTGAGAGTATGAAACTAAGAGGGTGCAGAGAAACAAATCCCTCACACATACTGCAAAAAGCACTTTACAGGCATATGCATTTACATGGTATCTGTACTTGAGATGTTGCTTTTTTGCAGTTGCAGCTGAGCTGATTTGCTTTGATCCAACACAGTAGACCAATTAAGAATATATTTTAGCAATGAAAATTGCAATGTGCAGAGTGAAAAAAAAATGCATCACTGCTAAGAATAAGAAGATTAAAGATGACATCTGGAAAACACAATGAAAACTGCAGAGCTGCAAAAGCTGATAAAACCCACCCATAGATAAATAAAACAAAATAAAATTAATGAGTGATAACTGACAATGAAAACAAATTTCCTTTGTGGAATGAACAAACAGTAATAACAATACTGTCACAAGTGTCATCTAATTAACCATTTTCTCAAAGGAATTTACATTTGTAGACTTCTGTGAGGTAATCAAAAAGCTCAGCGTTAGAGAAGCTAAAGATTTAGCCCAGTTCTGATGATAATGCAATAACTAAAGAGAAGGAAAGCCTCCTTAATGTGAGAGTACTTTGATTTTAAGTTCTGTGCAGGTTGGAAATATTCAACTTATGTGCAGAAAGATAACAGTACTCCAAGCACAAAGTCTCAAAGGTCAAAGTAGACTCCACAATCATTGTCTGAGCTATGAAGAGGGACCATTTTGACTTTTGAAATGATGGGTATGGAACACTTGAACTGTTTTATCATTATTTTCTCCGTGTTCACCTGTGAATAGTAGTTTTTGTAGAGCATTCCATTCTCCAATTCACTAGGCACTGCATTTTGTCATTTTTAAGAATCATATAGAGAATCTGATGGGAAAGGAACACTGACTACATTAACTATTATAAAGTTAACATCATAATTAGTATTAACATCGTTAGGATAAATGCACTTTCAGTATTACAGATTTAAGGTTATACATAATAAAAAGAGAGGCAGATATACAGATTAAAATTAATCAAAAATTATGACAGAATGACAAAGAACAGAGAGAGAGATAGAAAAAATTCTGTGTTAAATGCAAATGAAATATTATAGCTGTATAACAAGCTGAGTTGTTACTGACAGATGAAATATTAAAAATAAGAAAGTGTATTAAAATTCCAAGGTCCCTTTTAGCTGAATCTCTGATAGAATTATAATTTTAAAAATGATACAACAGTGGTGCAGCGGTTAGTGTTGTCACCTCACAGCAAGAGGTTCTTCAGTTTGATTCTTGCCTGGGGTGGAGTCTGCATATCCTCCCTGTATTTGTGTGATCATATGTTCTCATTTCTTCATCTATCCCACAGTGTGCATCCTACCACCCATCTCAGGCACTTCATTGCCATCACGACTAGTTTCCTCAAATGCTTTGCCTTTACTGTCCAGGTTTCTGTACCATACAGTAATGTTGGTTACACCACTGTTTTGTACACCTTACTTTTGAGTTTCTATGGCATTCCTCTGTCATACACTACACTTTACACTCTGTGCCAGTTGCCTTCAGCCCATCTAATTCTAGCTTGACCTCCTCATTCAGACTTCTCTTCTCCTCAGTCCAAGGGAGAATCAAACGCAGCTAAGAATAGAGATAGAATGGAAAACAGTGGAACAGGTTAACAGCTTCAAGTATCAGGGAGGGGTGGTTGTAAGGTGTACAAAACAGTGGCAAGACCAGTACTACTGTATGGTACAGAAACCTGGACAGCACAGGTAGTGCAACTGAGGAAACTACTAGTGATGGAAATGAAGTGCCTGAGATAGGTGGTAGGATTCACACTGTGGGACAGATGAAGAAATGAGGGCATAAGAGGAGAAGCCAAAGTAGATCCAATTGCAAAAAGAAGGTCAAAGAGAACAGATTACAGTGTTTCAGGCACATGTGAAGAAAAGCAGAGCACATTCTGGTGAAGAAGATTTGGGACAGATAGGAAAAGAGCAAGAGGAAATTAAAGCATCCAACAAAGAGGTGGATGGATTGTGTCAGACTAGACCTGTGACAGTCAGGCTTGGTACTGAATACAGAGAGAGATGGCGACAGTTGTCAGACACTTTGTCCCCATGTAGAAAAAATGGGAAAAATGGGGTTGATAATGATGATGATACAAAGGCTGCAAGTCAACAACCATTAAAAACATGAAATATGGTTATTAGATTCAGAGACAGTTCACCGAATATACCAATTCTGATATTGCCATAACTCAGAGTAAAGTCAAACTTGGTTTGCCGTAAACATGTTTTTGCTATTTCCTAAAGCAGTGTATTCAGTGCACTACCCAAGTAAACAAAGAGAAATACATTAAAAAATAAATTCTCAGAGCTGGTATCTTTGGAGAATGGGATTACAGCATCCATACAGTGTGAATATAGGAGGCAGCATTCATATGAAATAGTTGGCACACCATAAACTAGCGAGATTCTTTGCTATTGAAAAGGTGTATTTTGGACCATGGCACATCATGACACAGTATTGCTTGGGAAGGTATTGTGTTAAAGTTATATTTATTTTTTTTTATATTATTTGCCATGTTTATATATAAACTTTTCCTTTGAACAAGAAACCCACATATATATGCCTATCTAAATCATAGCCAAATGGGTCGCTTCAGCGGAGATCAATGGAAATGCATATGACATTCATTTCTTCTTAAAAAGCTACATGAGTGCTTGTTGATTATCAGCAGTAGATTCTGGCTTAGTGTTCTTATGTTATACTTATGGACTTTTTGTTTGTGCTGTTCACATGAAATGAGTCATCTTTCAAATACCCATCTTTTTAACTGCTCAGTTATATCAGATTTTACTGGTTTGTTAAAAACACGTAGATAATTTCTCACATGTTGTGCTGTTCCACATCACCTCACCCTAATTTTATGATGTCCTTCATCATATGGTTTTGCAGTGCCTTTTCGTCACATCCTAAAACTGTGTTTTATAAATCACAGCTGTAAGTGATCAGTAATCTGAAGTTTTGTAGTGTTTTAATGTAAATCTACACAAACAACTATATCATAAAAGTATTGTAAAATTACCCTTCTTGCAGATCTGCAAGGTTTATTTATTTATTTATTGTTTTTCAACCAGCAGAACAAGCTGACACAAAAGTGTCCATTTCAGCCACTGTCTAGGCACAGGGAGCTGCAGTTTATGTGCAGTCTGCCTGCCCTTCCTGTATCCATCTAGAGTTTTTCTGGCACTCAAGTTTCTTCTCCCCAAGAAAAAAGAAATGCTTTATTGAGTATTGTAAATGATCCATATATATTTTATTATCTTTGTCCTTATGCCTTGCAGCCCAAAGCATGTATGTAAAGGGTTTGAACAAAAATAAGTTGTTACCTTTAAACAAATGAATATAATTAAAAATAATTGTCCTGTAATTTCCTGTAAAAAACAAAGCATTTTACATAAAATGTATATATCATCATCTTTCAGGCAAAAAAAAAATAGTTTTAAAGCTATCACTACAGGTATACTTTTATGTATATGTGTGTGTGTGTGTGTGTGTGTGTGTGTGTGTGTGTGTGTGTATATATATATATACACACACACACACACACACACACACACACACACACACACACACACGCATGCACACACACACACACACACACACACACACACACACACACACACAGACATAGTGATACATCTTTATATTTTTTACTGCAATGAAAAACTCAAATCACTTGCTGGAGATGTAAAAGAGATGCAATAACTAATGAAAAGCTGTTGCACTGTGCATTGTAACATTTTGCTTCAAGCTGCCTGAGGTACAAGGTGAGCGCTCCTTTCTTTGATGTTACTCAGGAATTACCAGATAAGCAGACAACATTGGAGAAAAATGGTACATGTGAATGCTGTAATCATATGGAAGAGTGAAGGCACCCATGTGACGTGAGCATCGGAAAAACAATACATGGATTTAATTTAATGAATTCATATGTT
This sequence comes from Protopterus annectens, assembly GCF_019279795.1. Lineage (NCBI taxonomy): Eukaryota > Metazoa > Chordata > Ceratodontiformes > Protopteridae > Protopterus > Protopterus annectens. The sequence continues at coordinate 1,276,748,304 of NC_056745.1, forward strand.
AACCAGTTAACATGTACTTCAAGCCTTTTTTCAGACACAGCCTGTTACAGGGACATTTTCAAATAGCTATTTAACAAGCATACTTGTGGGACACGAGAATAAACCAGAGTACTCAGAGAAAACCGTAGGGTTAGGTTAGCATAATGGTTAAAGACTTCACCTTATATACACAAGGTGCAGCGTTGGATTCTGAACCCAGGTTATTGGTTAAATGTGAAACAACCCTTCAGGGCAGTTAGCCTAGTAATATTCACCTATGAACTATGAATTCTTATAGCCAGGGGACCATGTGCAAATTCCACATGTTAGTAGGGAATTCCAGACCCAGCAACTGTGATGCAGGGATTTAAACCACTGAGGTACCTTGCTGACCACTAATGAATCACCTTCCCCCTTAGCACATGCATATTTAGCAAAGTAACAGTCAGCATCTCACACCAAGAGCGTGCTCGCAGAGAGAACACACTTGTAGCATAGGTGCTCTTTGCACATAGAATCAGCTGTCATTAGAAAAGAGGAAGCACATTTATTAAAACATTCCTGTCAATATCCCTGTTTAAAAACCTGATTTAAATTGTACATGACACCTGATACTGAAAAACATAATAACACTCATAGTGAAACTCTTATTAATTATTACACCAAACCCATTGCTGTCAGCCTCCTACTGGAATATTAATAGCACCAATAGCATCATTAGAAAGGGGTATAATTACTCAACTGGTACAAAACAAATTACATTAAATTGTACTTAATTGCCTTATACATTTTATCAGTATTAAACTTGAATAGTTTTGCTATTACTAGCATTAAACTCAGCTGTGTAACCATCAGTAAGTATACATCAGGAATTGTGTGCTAGAAGTGACTATCAGCACTTATAATTCAAAATAATAAAAAAAAAAGGCCAAGAAGTCAAGATCTGGGAAATTCCCAACAAAAACATTCTGACTGATAGCAATCCATGACTTCACTGACCATTTCTGTTTGCCACTTTACCGTCAGTGTGACTTGGCTGTCAGGATAGCTTAAGAAATCGAATGCGTATCTAGAAATACTATGCTGATTAATCCACTTGCAGCCATAGTATCACTAACTGTTTCAAAGAATGCTACAACACTTCTAAAGGAACATCTCATCTTTGCAGTGGTAGTCTATAGAAAGGGATTGACTACAGGTGCTCGTGTGCTAGCAGCTTGTAACACACCTGCTTGCTGCCACTTACATGAAAAGGTAAATGCTTGAAGTGCCACTAGTCCACTCTCCCATTCCTGCATAGCCCTCTCAACACCAGCTCCTATACACTACAAGAGCCCTACCAGAAACTAAACCCTAAACCTAAAACTCTCTTCTAGCTCTTAACTTGACTCTTTGATCCCTAACTCTAAACTTCCACCCCATCTCCCTAACCCTAAAGTTCCCAATCACTGCCTAAACCTAAAACTCCAGCCCCTCTCCCTAAAACTAAATTCCCATATTGCTTCAGAACCCTAAAACTACCTTCTTGCTCTTAAAACCTAAAACTCAAATCACTGTCCATGAACCTAAATTCCCCAATCTCTAACCCAAAAAATCTTTCCCACTCCCTGTACCTAAAACTCAAACTTCCCTAAACCTAAATTCCCTCATGACCCCTAAATCCTAAAACTTCCTTCTTGTTCCCTCATACCAAAACTCTAACTCCCCTCTCTAAACCTAAACTCCCTGAATGCTCACTAACCATAACATTATTTTCCCCACTCTAATTCTAACCCCTTCCCACTCCCTAACCCTAAAACCTCCCCTAATGCTTCCCCACAGCTGCTTGACTGAACTGATATTCGAGTTTTGAGTGTGAGAAGTGCTCCCTCTTCATGTCTGTGAGCAGCACCCTAACCAAGCTACAAGATCCATAAGTACCTGTGAACAAAACAATGGTTTTGAGCATTTGGAACTCAGGACCTTGTAGTAAAATCTGTAGAGGCTTTACTACAGGTGCTTGCATATTAGTAGTTCACAGCACACTTGCTCGCTGTCACCTGTTCTTAAATGCAAGGGCTTCAACTCCCGCTATCCTCCTATCCTGTTCATGCATAGCCCTCCCAACATGCAATAATATACTCTACAGAACTCTACCAGAACCTAAACCTTAAACCTAAAACTTCCACCCAGTTTCAAACCGGACTCTCAGTCTCTGACCCTAAGCCTCCACTCCACCTCCCTAACCCTAGAGTCCTCAATTGTGACCTAAAGCCAAAACTCCAAATCACCTTCCTAAATGTAAATTCCCTGATCCCTCCTAAGCCTAATATTTCATTTCCTAATTCTAATACTCCAACCCCCTCCCTAAATCTAAATTCCCTTCATCACTCCCTAACCCTGAGCTACCTTCCCGTTCTCTAATCCTAAAACTCTCCTCCCGCTGCCTCCCCACAGCTGCTTGCCTGAACTCCCCATTGCTGCAAGTAGCAGCCTGCATGAGAAAAATGATGCTCAAGTCCCTGGCTTTAAAACAGTGATTTTCAAGTGCTTAAGACTCAAATGCTTGTAGTAGAACATATAGAAAGCATATGCACAGAAGACATTGAATTTAAACAAACAAACAATTGAATTGCTACTAGATCAGGCATTAAGGTAATAGGTATATATTCTGATACTATATTTCAAACTCTACAGTTTTAAATTAGGTAAACATACACTGGTATAGGAAATACTCCAGTCAAACCAGGAACGGCCTTAGGCTGGTGCCCTAGGCAAAAGGGCTCCATGGCACCTCACACACCTGACCCCCCATCCCAGTCTCCCCTAACCAAATAAATAATACTGCCTGCCCTGCGCTGCTCGGCGCCTAGCCCTAGCCCTATGCCTAAGGCCGCCCTATGCCTTGTTATCATAATGCTGATGCATACAAGGAAGGAGAAAAGGTACACTTCTGGAGGTAGTAGGATAAAGAGAAAAAAAAATGTTTCAAACAACAGTGTCTGAAACAAACTTCTTGCATGCATGATGCAGAATACGCTTTGAGGATATTGAGCATGCACAGACTGAACATAATACAACATAAAGAAATGAAGCAATTAATATACGAAAAGTAAAGAACTAATATGTTCTTCAACAGCTAGAGGTAATAAGGCATAGCTTCTTTAGTACTCTTAGCTGCTGTCAGTTTCTGGCTGTAAATATTTCAATGAAAATATGCTATTATCATCAGCCTGACATTTTAATTATGCAACATATTTATAATTTATGTAGTTGATTCTGCCTACACTCTTCTAGCATTTTACGGCCACTCTGAGCTCTAGGGGTTGTCAAAATCATGAGATAATATGCAGAGAATGTAATGACAGGAATGGGACTTCTTTTTTTTTCGTTTTTTAGCCAGAGCTTCTGTTCCCTCAGATTTGAAAAATACGTGACTCAGTTATATACCAAGATAGGAGCAAATCGACAGCTACTGCCTTTCACAGTTGGCTTACAATGTTGCGCTGAAATGTACACGTTCCATTCTGATGCAGCTAGCAGAGCCGACTGGTGAACAAGTTTATGTGAAATCTAATCCCAGTGACATATGACATCTTTAATGGTTGTCAGTGTATTTCTGTCAATGTCAGCTTAGCTGCTGGAAGTCTGGATATACTGATCTAGGCATTTCATTTTTGAATGCCAAGATCACACTCCATAAATAGAAATAAAGCATGGGCAAATGTTTATTTGTTTATTTATTTATTCTCTTCAAGATGTAGACTGATCTGCATTGCTATTTCCATATGAAATCTATACATGAATTTTACTAAATAAATTATGCTTCCACATTTGTGATGTAGTAAGTGCTGGCCCAGCATTATCAATCTAATCACAATCAACACAGCTATCAAAAATCTAATTAGGTTTCCAAACAGAATATAAATAAACCTATAAATCTTACCTAACGTAATGCATTTTGTAGAAAAAGTATATAAAATAATGCAGCATGGCTCTGGATTCCGAAAGGACTGGCACAATAAAAGAGGCCTGCCACAGCGTTATCACTGCAGTAAGCCTTACATATAACAACAGTCCCAATAAATGCAATAACAAGAGGGCAGAAACAGCAAAATACTACGCTGAATGCTATCAACAATTACTACCCCCTGCAAAGTCTGGATATGCCAGGAATTTTTTCTAACAACATATATTGTTAACTCTGCAACAAACTCCTTTAGTGTTTGATTATGCAGATATGATGAATTTTAACTTTTTCATTTTATACTAACTTTGGACTCACAGGCTGGATGTGGAAACAAACCATGTAGATCAGTACAATAGCATGCTCAAGAGAAGGAAACAAAATAACAAAAATAGAAAGACATTCCAGGCTACTCTATGTAAATGAGCCACATGATCTGCTTGTTGTATATTCCAATGGAGTGTGAATTACTCTACCCTTTTCCAACAGTGAAGAACACAATAGACAGCGATGTTGATTTATAGTTTCTGAGAAAAATAACTGAAATTCAATTTTTTGACCTGATATTCTGGCAATTATGCCCATGGCTGTTAAGTATTATTTATGGTCATTACAGGGATCACATCATAATTATTTAGAGTATTTGCATCTATGTTAAAATAAGACAGATTCTATGTACATAACACTCAAATTAAACAAGCTGGAAGCTAATATAAGAATAAATAATTGTCAAAGTGAATGATTTTTATGGTAATAAATGCCAAATTCTCTAACAAAATGCCAAATTTATCTAGTACTCTTACCATGTATAGTTTAATATTTTCTTGTATTTTTCCCAGAAAAAAATGAAAATCAGTCTCTCTGATATGTTTAATGATCATGGACAACTATATTCTCACTTCCCTTTGCTAGATTAGAACCAGCAGTTCTGTTATGTGAATCACAGTATTGCAATATGCATTGAAAAAGGGCATACACCACTTAAAAATGTAAGCAACTGATACTGAAAGGTGACAACATCTACTAGCAAAAATAGCTGTCATAAAGAAAGTTATTGTGATATATATTTGACACAATGATACATGACCGAACACTTTCATCTAGGATAGGGATATAGTCTTTACTGTGATCCACATCATATCACCTCTTTACTATTGCAGTGGATACACATAGTAAGAGAACCAAATATCATCACATACAGTCATTCACATGGCCATCCAAGTCTATTCTTGGAGCTGATGTGTTTACTTTTGCCCTTCCATATTGTGGCCCAATAACATCCCTCTCGCTTTAAATATCAAGATCAAAAGAGTTCTGTTGGTTGTGTCATTTCATAGGCCTTTCAAGAAAATTTACACTCACAACCATTAACAGCATGCCAATATTCCCAGTACCCTCCATCAGACTGTAGCCCTTTTCTCTAGGAGGGGCTAGGACTGTTAGTCTTGGGATAAATTTTAGAGTCAGCATTCAGTTATAGGTTCTTTCTGATGAATAATAATCTGTTGTGCTGCTTAACCTGTAGGGACAGGTTACTCCAGAGAAACAGAAGGTACTGCCTAATGAGCTCCTCTCTCTGTCATGTTTTCTTTATCTGCTGGTGAAGATTTAGTTCTAGCATTTACTAAGCTATTAGATTTATGAAAATACCGGTGGTCAAGGATAACAGGGCCTTTTATGGCACTGTAGACAAGGCATAAATTGTCCCTCAAGTATCTCTAAGATATTGAATAAATGGATAGAACTTCTAACCTGTCTGGGTAGCTCATGGTCTTTAAGTCTGAAATCTTCTTAGTTAGGAACTTTGGGGACTTCTCTTTTTCTTTGATATTCAAGTGAGATACATCCCTAAGGGCTGCTGACCATAAGGAACCAATGATATCTTTAAATCTGGATGATACTCCCTTGGCTATTACTTGTGCAGAGTAAAAGGATTTTGTCATTACAAATGCATTGCCTGATGATGATCAATGGAGAGTGAGTTGACAACCAAGGTACCTAGTTTCCTGACTGCGTTTTCATCTGCTTGTAGAGACCTGCCTATATTGTATGTTGAACCAATTTTCAGTACACCAGGTATTAACTATGCCATGTTCTTTCTGGAGGGTACACATGTCAGGGGGGTCTTGATAATAACACCCAGTTTGCAATCATCTTTAAATTTAGATAACCAGAGGACCTGGTTCTCAGTATGGAAATCAGTGAAGTAAATACCATAAAGGAACAGGTCCCAGTACAGAGCCCTGAAGGAGTCTGCCATTTACCTTCATACTTTCAGATGAGGCACCTAGCACACTGAATATATTCTTTGCTTGTTTTTTTCTTTTATTTTTTTAGCCAGTTTGCTACCCACCTTACCAAATAAGGATCTATGTTTAAAGCATTTAGGTTACTTACAATGAGGACATGGGGTATGGCATCAAATTCTTTGGGTAGGTCAAGATGGGCTGTATGAAGTGCATGGCCATTGTCAACAGCCTGTGCTAGTTAAGATATGTTCCATAACTTTACATATTAACCTTGTAATGCTGATTAGGATATAACTACCATGGTCTATGATGGGAACACCCTTGTGAAGGGGCTTCACCTCTGCAGTGCATCATAATTCATGACACAAAACCTGTGGCTAAGCTTAAGCAGGAACAGCATCATTCTTCTCTGGTATAATTGTCAGATATTCATTACATTATCCCTAAGATAAGGACCTGTTTTCTACAGAAACAATGAATACTTATCTGTCAGCTGATTTGTGAGGTTTCAAAGAGAGGCACCTCATAGCACAAAAAGCTTGTTGCCACAGCTGTTTTATCAGATTTGGAAACCACAATAAACTTGCTAGAGCTCATGAAGACGTTAGGCTTGATCTGTGTTTTGAAGTGCCTGGAGATTATAGGGCATCAGAATGTGCATTGATTATTCGTGAAGAAACTGTTGTAGAAAATTGTGTACCTCATCAGCATGGTCAAAACTGCTACATTTGTGGGGGGAACCATGGCTGCAGCATAATTAATAAACCATGTCCTGGATAGTCTAATTTCATATTTCTTGTGAGCAAAGCTCAAGAATCTCTTGTAATTAGTTACCATCCCGGGCAGCTAAAAATAAGTCAATAGTAAGGAAACCATTAAATATAAGGGTGTCAAAGTGTTCAGACTCAGGAGGAAGAATTCCAAGATATGATTGTGAAGGACAGCTACAGTAACTGTAGCAGTCAAAAGAAGAATGAAATTATAATCTCTCCACTTTCCTTTTAGAGGTTATGAAAAATAAAGGATTAGACTGGCATTGGCCACTTATTTTCACTGATAAATTACTTCAGCCAGGTATCATTTCAAGTGAAAGTGTGTGCTTTGTATGGTAATGCCCTTACTGACCATTCACTTATGTTTATAAAATAACAGTTATTGCAGTTTTCTAAGGCTAGAAGATGTAACCTGTTAAAGGTCATTGGAAACTGAGGTGTTTCTGTTGTGTTTCTGATCTGCAGGATAACGTATTGGATTAAACCATTCAGAATGGCTGAGTGGCATTGAAGGCACACAAAGATACCAGGATACTCACATCATTACCTTTTGCTCTAGAATGAAGAACTAGTGATCTGTCACATGACTGTCACTCACAGACTACTTAGTATTTTTAAAGCTACAGTACATCACATACCTAGTACATGATATCCCCTTTCACTATCTAAGAAGAAGAAATGCCTTCTTTATGAAGCCACTTTCAGTTATGCACTGTGGAAATACATCTACATTAAAACATAACTACTGAGTTATGGAACTATCATATGCCAGTATATCTTGTTGCATATAAAAGACTTAGAAAATACCTAGAATTCTGAACTCTGAATGTTTTTTTACAAGTTTACTGCATGTTGCATAATAGCTACAATCTTTGGACATAATAGGATTCTTGTTTGCAATCTATTACCACAAATACTGACATCTTCACTAGTAGTTGATTGAGAAATTTCTCTCACAGACTGTAGAGTCTTGGGGTGAGTTTCAGCAGTGCAATTCATTAACTCATTTGAATATTTCATTACAGACTCAGTAAACTACTAACTCTGGTCATTTGCTGAGATCTTTAGAACCTGTAAGTTTCCACAAAGGTCTATAATTTCTTTTACACAGCTATGTGTCATCTTCTTCTACAACATATGGTCTCAGCAAGCATTGTTTCAATAACTTGAAATTTCTACCTCATTTTCTGATGCAGCATCATTTTCACACTTTCACCTTCCTTTACTATTAGTAGAGTCTTAGGTACTGTGTTATGGCATTGTCTCTGCTTCACTTGTTATTTGTAGAAACTCTACAGCTAGTTTGCTTTCCAGAACTAATAGAAAAAATTATGTAGGAAGATACAGTTGCTGCAAGTCTTCTTCCAGTCAATGGTTATCTGTAATAGAAAAAATTACGTAGGAAGATACAGTTGCTGCAAGTCTTCTTCCAATCAATGGTTATCTGGTGAGAGTACTGTAGTTTATATATTAACTGATATTTTAAGGTTATTGAGTTGCATGGCCAGAACTTTTATTTATTTTATATTTATTTACCAGGAAAGTTCGACTTGGAACGAGTCAATTTTCAGCAGATGCCCGGAGAGAAATACTCTAGACACATGTCTTTGTAATGTAGGAGGAAACCATAGCATCTGGAGGAAACCCACATAAACACAGAGAGGATGTTGCAGTTAAACTCTTTTTTCTTTTTCCTTTTTATATAGACTAGATCCAGGCCTGCTGAATCTAGCTTTATTTGTTGCTTGTTGTTTGTTTATTTCCCTGAAATGCTATTCCACCCTAAAACGCGGCTTTCCGGCGCTACTGTGGATCTAGTGATATCTGCAATGCTTACTGTGTACTTATTTTCTTTATTCCACTTGAAGAAAGTTACTGTTTGCATTTTTTAACTGTTTAGTTGTGCATTTAATTTATTTACCTTGCTCACACTGCAGCAATTATATAAGTCAAAGAAAAATTAAAAAACTAAAAAACTACAGCTCTAAAAACCCTTTAATTACCTTGTTCCCCATTTTCAATTTTTTCAATTTTTTCAAAATTCCCAATACTATTCTGCTCAGGAATTCTGTCAGTTGTTCTCAATCTCAATCTCCTCTGTTGTCCCGGGAATCTGAGGGGCATCTTGATGCACTTGTACTCCTCATCTCCTGTATCAGTACAACCCTCCTCCTTCCAAACAAATTGAGATGCAACCTCCCAGCCAAAACCATATAGCTAAACTGGAGGCGTAACCAGGCAACACTGGGTAACCCCACCTCACAACTCCAGTACTGAAAAGTCTACCATAGAAATACCCAACCACACAAACACACACCAAACACCAAAAAACAAACCAAAATCGCTCTAAATAAAAAAAAACACTAACACAAACCTAATAAAAAAATGCCAGGGCTCCTAAAAACCTCCAAAAAATACGTGCACAAAATCAAAACGAGACATCAAAAAACTGCGTGGCTAAAGCCACAATACGAAGCACACACCTGAGCTCACAAACCAAGTGACAATATCGTCACACACCTTCAGGCAAAGCTCACCAGAGCTGAGACGGTGGGTCCACGGTGGCTATAAAGAGTGCCTGGCTAGGCTCGCCACCACACAGGCACACTCAGGATCACTCCAAGGCGAAGTACAAAAGCCTATGCTGCAGTCATTGTCCCAACAATATGAATAACCTGAGTCTACTAAGGCAGGGAAATTTGAAGAGACGCGAGGCTCTCTGAGCATGGCTAGCCAGGCGATGACTGACCTGAAAGCCTCATCTTGCCATGAAAAGAGATGATGAGCGAGCTGAGACAGCATGTCAAGGCAGCAATTGTGGTGGCTTAAGTGTTGAGGCTGGCATCTTACCCTCACAAGAGCCTCAAGACAAATACCGACTAAGGGTGATCAACTTTCGCTGGGGCGGCTTGCACCCTGTCACCTTACCTTTCAGAGGGGAATAAAGGCTCTCTTGCTACCATGAGGCTTTTTTTTGAAGGGCAAAAGACAAACCACCCCTCTGCAGGTATCACAAGGGATAAGGTACTAAAGGTAATGCTACTCAGCGCCAGAAGTCCCCCATAGTGCTTTTTCACCACTGCTTTCTCAAAACATAAACCAGAACATCGTAATCATGCAGTAACAGTTCAAGGCTCCACCCCTCGACTACCCCAACATACCAAATTATACACTCATTTTATTGCCCCATGCTCCAAAACTGAACCACAAAGGAGGGGGTTGTCATAGGTATCAATAAGATACCCCTGCCTCCAGTTTGGTCCAGGTTGCAACCACAGAGAATACTATCCAGAATTTACTTTTGTGGAAACAAAACTGGGACGGTTCACCTTCTGTTTACCCACTCAATCAGACCACCGAGACAACCACACCTCCTTCCCCCCTTGGCTGGTTAATAAATGCTGGGAAAATATGAAGGTCCACAAAAAACCCCATTAAAACTGCCCACAACTACTGGGAAATCCTGAAGGTCCACCCTCCCAAACCAAAGGTGCCCAGAAAAGAAAAACTCCAATACTCCACAAGAATGGGCTATTACAGACTCGTCCCACTCAGGAGTGGGCTTACTACTGGACCTGTCATCCACCAACATGGGACTACTTGCTCCCACTCCAACACTTCTCCTAACATGAATAAGACCTTTACTACCCTCAAATGAACTGTGAAAAAACTTGCCCACACCTGCCACAGGAGCTTACTGAAAACTTCTCTGTAATTTCACACGCCTCACTGTGGGGACACATCATATCCCAACAGAAGTGCCCAAATCACACACCAGACCGCAGACCATTATAAAGCGCATTCTATGATTCACTTCAGGAATGATCATCACATGCCCCCCCAACTCAGTGAAAGACCCATCTAAAACTATACAATGAGCAAAATCCCAAAAGAAGGCATCTCTCTGTTCAGTATTAAAAAAAACTGGCACTCATAAAATAAAAAAGAGAAAAATGGTACAGGAAAAAAAAAGGTGACAGGACACTAAGGATAAATACAAGGTTTTCTTTAGTTATGATATGCTCAGAATTAGTCATTCCCACATGCTCACTCAGAATCCACATACATTGCCAACATGCTATTGCCCCATAAGCCTGACTAGCTTTGGTCTGCAAAGCTATGGAATCATCATCCATCTATAAATAAAATAAATAAAATGGGGACTACAGACACTGGGATCCCTACAGTTGGCTTTTAGACTGGCCTGCCTCTGCCTTAAACCTGGCTTTTGAATTTCTTTGAAACGGTCACCCATTGTGGACGGCGGGTCCACACAGCCTACCATGTGTGGACTTCGTACATAAGGCACCCAGCTGAGAACTGAACTGGAGAACCTCCTACTGTGAGGTGACAATGCAAACCACTGCACTACTGCATAACTTTCACCAGGTGGGCCATACCAGTCAATTATAAGCACAATATATATTGCATTTGCAAAAATAAGTGCATATTTAGGGTACTGCAAGAGGTAAATAATCCAGCTGCCAAGGCAAAACAGTTTTCTTTAGTGTGTTTTTAAATGCTTGAGTCATATACTCCAATTGACCATTGGATTCTGGATACATAAGATTAGAGAGAATTTGTTCAAACTTCCATTCTCTTACAAAAGACTTGGATTATCAGCATGCAAATTCATACATAAACATATTCTGGTTTGCCATGTACTGTATATCAAATACTGATTTCACATCATCGATCCATTACTTGCTGCACTGTCCCTTAGCTGAACTATTTCCAGAGACTTTGAATTGAAGTCAACAAAGTTAAAATGCTCAGATTATTGTACTAAAATAAGTCAATACCCAGTTTAACTATGATAGTGCAGGAATTTTATACGAGTTAATACATCTTTCTGGTGTTGATTTCTGAACATGCCACAGAGACCACATTTTTTTTTTGTGCATTAAGCCAACACATCTTCTTCTATAAAGTTAAGCATTCCATACTGAGGGTCATACAGTTTTCATACCATCCAATGTCTGATTTGAGCAGGTATAATGATTTTGCCATTTTAAAACATAAGCCCTTGCATACATGACACTTCATTTTTAGAAAATATAATAAACAAAGAAACTACTTATTTTTCAACATCTGGCCTTCCTGTCTTGATAGTATCACAGCATGGAGTTGAATCTACAGCTTATAATGGGTAGCAGCTTTCAGTAATTGTGTTAAAAACAATAATATTTATCAATCTTCCTCAGACAAATATTTGCAGTCCTTAAGACATTATAACTCTTATACGCATAAGCTTGTCTGATTTTTTAGCTCTTAAATATTGTATGTTTGTAAGCACAGAGACAGCATTTCCTGCAGCTCAGGCTGTGTCTTAGGAATAGCCTTCTTGAACATGTTTTGTACAGGTTTGTGATCAGATTCTAAGGTAATATGCTTCCCATACATATAATCATGGAAAATTTAATATGCAAAAACTATTGTTAACATTTGCTTTATATTTTGAGCATAGCAGTTTTGAGCATATGTAAATGCTTTTTAGTGGCTAACCTTTACCTTTCAGATATAATGACTGCTCATAACACCTGCTGACTAGTATTAACCTGCTGAGTTGTAGTTATGGTAAAGTCATAATGCTGTGACAGAGATATGGTAGTAATTAGCCTGTTTAGTAACTTAAAACTTCACTCTTAGTCCACTGACCAGCTCCACATTGTGTCTTGCTCCAATTGCTTTCTCTAGTTACTCTATTATTTCTGACAACTGGACTATATGGTTTGGCAGATTTTGTACCATTTTCAAGAATCACAGAACCAAATGTTTTAATAACTTTCAACATTTTCACTCCTGCATATATTTCTATTTTCAGTATAGGTTCATAATTTTGTACTATGCTAACTGCCCTTGTAAGCCTAGCCAATTATCCCTTGTGAGACTCAAACCCTGCACCTTGTGTTTGTATGGCAAATACCTTAACCATTAGGCCACCCACCCAACCCTATATCTGGCTGAACCATTCCCTTTCAGTAAGTGACTTATACTTCAGAGCAGTAGCTTCTATCTCATACTTGACTTTATTGAGCAATTATTTTTGTTATCTTAGTTTTCTTAGAAGCTTAATCAGACATTTATAATGTTTCTGACTGGTAACACAACAATTTGGAATACAATCATTAATGTTAAAAAGACCTTCCAGTATCTCTGCCTTGATTCTACAGTGTGATGTGATCCTTCATATACCCAAGGGCTGTAGAAATAGAATTAGGAGCATTCTTAATCAAGATGCCTTTGGCAGAATCTTGAATTGTACTGAGTACTGAAAGAAAATTGGCATTTGGCATTGTAATAACAACTTCTTCAATAGTCTACAGAAGGTAATGTTGCTGCTTGTTCCTTCAGTTCTAAACTTGTCGATCAAAGCAAATTGTAATTTTCATGGTTTAGGTATAGTCACTATTCTGTTAACGCATTCTGTAGTATTAATCAGTTTAGTTATCATTCCTAGTAATGTCATTTATTTTGTGACTTTCCATATTTTAACTGTAAGTGTAGAATATTTATTTATTTATTTTACATTTATTAACCGGGAAATTCCGACTGGACCAGGTCCATTTTCAGCGGAGGCCCGGGGAGAAAAGCTCCAACATCAAGTTATACAAATACAGTACATCCAGCATAATACACAAAACAGGTTACATAATGTATGCTGAGCATAGTAATATAACAAGAATTAATAAAACACTCCAGGTAAAAGAAGATATAGAACATAGGTAAAAGACAATTTCAGTTATACATTGGTAAGAGAAGAAAATATATCAAGTAAGATTCTACAGTTAAAAGTACCCTTTCAGATGACCAAGCCTACAGGGGATCAAAGCTCCAGCATGTGATCAGAGAGGAATTTGGGGAGTTAATAGTAGTAAGGGTATTTCTATGAAATTTATAATTTATATATTTATATGGGTATGGTAGTATTTCTTTAAAATATCAGTCACACTATGTATTCAGCATTCTGTACTTTATAACTCTGCACATGAAATTAAATATTAATTGCAGGCACAAAAGCCTAAAATCGATCATTTTTCATGAACAATTACTCTGATTTTCCAACAGAAGGCAATTCAGTGTTAACTTCCAAATATTCAAACATGACTTTGGAGTTTAAACAAAGGTCTTTTATAGGTGCTTACATGATAGTAACTCTCGGCACACTTGCTTGTTGACACTTGCTGAAAGAAGTGACTGCTCAAACTCCCAAAACCTAAGCTCTCATTTCTACACAGCCCTCTGAACACCCAACTATATAAAACTGTATAGCCCTATGAGAACCTAAAGTCTAACCCTGAAACTTCCAACCAGTTCCCATCCTGAGTCCTCACTTCCTTACCTTAAAACTCTACTTCACCACCCAAACACTGAAGTCCCCAATCGCTCCATAAACCAAATCCCTACACACTCCCTGAATCTAAATTCCCAATTGCTCTCTGACCGTAAAACTCTCCTTCTTGTCCCTAAAACTCCCTTCCCACTCCCTAAACCTCAATCTTCCTTCCTGTTCCCTAACCTTAAATCCTCCTCTTGCTTTTTCTCCATGGCTCCTTTCATGAACTCATATTCGAGTTTAAGCAGGAGCAGCAGCCTACATGAGCTACAAGATGCTTCAGTCCCTGGCTTGGAGACAATGTTTTTTTAGGTCTTGGGACTCGACTACTTGCAGTGTTCCCTTTAAATAACATATTCTTTTTACATTCAAGGCCAAAGAAGTGCTAACAGACTAATGTGGATGTTTGCATGCCCAAGTCTTGCATGCTCACGCCCCTTATAATATAAAATATGAGGAGCATCAGTCATGCTACTGTAAGACCAAAGGCAGGCAGAAGAATTAAACTGTAATTTCTTACACTCAGCAGAAAAAACAAAACATTTGCAAGATCTTCTATTAATATTAATTTTATTTTAATATTTTGTTAAACAGTTCGGAAAGGCGTTTAGTCTTTGAATAAACATAATGAAGCCAGGATGCTTTCATCATTAGCATTTACTCTAAAGTGAAGAAACCAGTACCTGCCATATGACTCACACATCACGTGACATAGGATTCCAGGGCCACACACATGACGTGCTTGAAAATGTGGACCCAATTATACAACCTTTATCATTAATTAGGAGAAAATGAGCCATGTTCTATGGAAGGCAAGCAGGAAATAAGCCATTTAAATATGAAGGTCAGATAGACTCAGGTGCAGATAGTCAAAAAAAAAAAAAAGGAAGTCAGACCAGGAAAATGAGTGAACAGGGGAGCCAGATGGTAACATGGCAAGATGTTGAGTGTGTGAAGCAGAGAACAAGAATAGTGAAAAGTGAACCAAGAGAAACAGCACAACAGCAGAGCCAAATAAATGTAATGCTAAGAGAATAAACAAGAATGGAAAGTGCTGAGTTATGGGTGAGGAGTATTATCAGAAATGTACAGAATCTACAAAGTCATACTGCAGGGGATGGATAATACAGCTATGTATGACAATTAACATATAGGATTACAGCTAACAGTTATTAAACTGGTTCCTGTAGGACAGAGTTTGGTCCACCCAGTCTCTGTTTGGCTATTGTGTAACTCTGACTAAGTCACTTAACCAGACAGCTTTTTGGAGAATTTAGGCTGGCTCCTCAAAGGTCTACCAGACTGCATGCCTAGTAACTACCAATGAAACTTTAGGAAGTCATGAGTAACAGGTAGGTTTCAAGTAGAAGTTTAAGTTGAATTATACCATTAAAGCAAGTACCAGTGCTGCAAGCTTTATTTATTTAGTTGATCTTTTTCAGCAATCAAGCTAACAAAAAAAACTTAAAAAGCAATACAGAGAATAAGTATTGGAAAACTCTAAGCAAATGGTCTACAATACAAGGTAAAAAGAATACTAATACATCATAACAAAAAATTATACAATATAAAAGGTTAACCTCATTTCTATTCCATAAATGAATGGATTCTTGAAAGCAAGTTCATATTCAGAGTACCAAAGATTTTGCTACATGTGATACTTTTAGTTTGCATACACACATGTATATATATATATATATATATATATATATATATATAGATATATATATAAAATACAGATATAGATATATAAATGCGTATATTTATCTATCTATATATGTATGTATTTCACTTAGTTTTTTATAAAACACTGCTTATTAGGGTTAAATTCTGCATGTAGAGAACTTGAATGTCATTTGTAATTATTATCATAAATATTCAAAATCCTGTACAATTAATTAATCTTTGTGTTATTACAATGCTGTTAATAAAAGATTTGTCAGAGAAATGCATATATCAAACCATCTAAACTACCCATATGTATTTCATTATATAACTCTCTGGCTCTTACAAGTAAAACATTCATTTGTTTCAAAATTCTTGTTATTAATTTTAAATAGTGAATTTGCCACACACTCACTGTACCTTTTTCTCATTTTTCATTCTACTATACAGCACTTTATTTAAATAGTATGCAAGGGATGAAAACTAAATATATTGGCATAACATGGGCAAATGGAGCCCCCTATAGCTTCCGTGGCATAACATGGGGCAAATGGCCCCCCCATGTTCCCTGTTTTGCCTATTTATATTCGTATAAAGACTTACTACATCTATTACTATACTTTTGTCAAAAATTCAAAAACGTCTTTAACATAAGTTCAAAAAGCTCCACCAGCAGCTATGTTCATTCACATTATAATCTTAAATGCATATATCTTCCTGCAGTACAGAAACTGCTTTAAATTATTATCTTACAGCATACACAATATACTGTACAGTATCTAAAAGTAAAAGTAAATATACAAAAGGCAAACCAAGACTGGCGGATGAAGGCTGAAGCAATCCAAGTATAAGAATAGCCAGTCAACACAGCTAAATCCAATGAAGTAGCAGTTCCAAAGTTTAATAAAACAGCATAAAAATGTTAAAAAACATCCAAGAAAAAGACAAGTGCGCTGAAGAAGAAAAATGATGATTTTGTATTTTAAGGTGTAGCTGTGGTAGTAAGGGCAGCCATTTGTTATATGAGAGGGTAGCTTGATGATACCACCAGGATAAACAGAGCAGAATGAAGTGATACATCTTGTTTAACAGAGTCAGAAATCTGCTTTAGTTTGAAAAGCAGGATACAGCAAGAACGAAAAGATCAGAGTCAGCTTTAGGAATAAGAAAACTTTACTAAAGACACCCTGCCTTCTTATTCCAGCAAAATCTGTTGTAGCCTTCAACCCTCACCCTGCCCCGCCCCAGGTATACCACATCCATTTCAATAACATGGTCATATTGCCCTGTAGTAAGTTTGTTTTGTACACTGATGACTCTCGTCTTCTAATCTCTTCCACCAGTTCAGTTATCATCAATAATCAACTATGAAGCATCTTTAATACATTCCTGTACTGGCTAAATATGTCACGTGTCATATTTACAATAGCTTAGACTATGTATACTTCTCATTCGACCAAAGCAACTACCTGTCAGTGCTCATCACCTAAAATAACTACTAGCAGTAACACCTGATCATACCTTCAGACATACATTCTCTTGTGTCCCTGTAAGAAATCTCTGTAGACCTTCAAGACCAGGTTCCTATACTGCAAATTCAGCTTCACTCAAAAATCCTGTGTTTTCAGACTCGGGGAATAAGGTTACTCCATTACAAACTCTTTAGTGATAAGATACTATCTCTGTCTCTCTCTCTCTCTCTCCATTCCCTTATATCAGAAAAAAAAAACAATTGATTGTCCTGTTTATTCTTACCATATCATCAAGCAGTGAACTTCACCTCCTCTACATAAAAAGGGGATCACCAAGAAGTAGACTACAAACCATCAAATACCACAAATTCTATGACCAGTAACAGTACTGCCTTAGTAACTGGTGACTCTGTTGTCAGTCACACTGACTTCACACTCACAAGACTGAACAAAGACAGTTGTCTTTCTTCTGCGAAGATCCATGGCATCATAAAGGCTCCAGAGAAATATGATTATGACTTAGTGTTAGTCCATGTTGGTGTGAATGACTTGAGATGTACAACCCTGAGGGAAATAATGAGAGACATGTTGGATAGCATAATGCATGTATCCAATGCAGGCAAGTCTCTGGTCCCTAGGGTAATCCTTCCTTCATCAAGAATGATGTCTATATACAAATAAAAGATAATTGTCTTCAACTCCTGACTTAGTAGTTAGCATCATTATTGAGGCTACAATATATGTCAACTTGAGATGAGACTGCTGACAGTCCAACTAGCTTTGCTAAGGTTGGCCAACAGCTTTTGTACCATGGCTTCTACATCCTGGCTAAAGGCCTTATTGCCATTATACTGCTTTTTAGGTAGACTCAGGCTAATGGACAGCCCAGCATATCAGACCATAGTAAGGTGGATCTTCTAAACTCCATAAGCCTTAATAACAAATTTCCTGATCTTAAGGTTTCCCTGCCACTTAAAGCACTCACATTTTTGTGTAATTACTGAGTCTCAGTTTCACTGTAAAGATAGCACTCCCTCCCTACCTGGATTTTTTGTCTACCACGCATTCAGGGCTGATGGAAACTGTGGTGCTGTTTCCATATTTGCAAGAGCTACATCACTTCTTGACAGATTCTCAGACTACCAACTGAACACAATGGACCTCGAGTTACTCCAAACAAGACAACTATCAACTTATATATAACTACTGGATGCTTTCTATGTCCCCTGATGAACATATATTATTATTTGATTGTTTGAGGAACTACTTGTTACCAAAAATGCATTTAGAATGCAAAATTTTAACTACTCCCTCCCTTCAATATACTGGAGCAGCCATAACTCCAGTGCTAGATATGTCCAAAGATTATTAGACTTAGTAAATTAAAAAAATCCTAAAATGTACCTGGAACATATAGTAGCAAACCAGTTAGAGGGCATAATATTTTTGAGCTGGTTCTAATTAATGTAGCTTGTGGATGTACACCCCCTCCCAACTTTCTATATTCCTGATTAAGTCTGACCATAAGCTCGTAAATTTCTTTTCAATTTCTCTAAAACTCCTGCATTTGATAATTCTGAATCCAAACCTTCTCCAACTCTATGACAAGCTACTCAAATTCACTTGAAACATCACGAAGCACAGCCATGGTGTATCTGCTATTTATACAAAAGAGTGTTCTATTCCCACATAGTTATACAGAGGAGTTCTATTCTCACATAGATAAGTGCCTAGACCTGCTTATCCATACTAGAGCCCAATATAAGAGGAGGTTTAAGAACAAACAACCCTGGTGGTAAACTCTATGACAAAAGAAACAAACTCCTAAAGTTATAAAACAGATACAAAAATTCTCATATTAAAGATTGCATCACGAATATTGATAAGGAAATAAAAGCTACTATCATGTCTAGTAAGGCAAAACATTAACATAAATTAACTTCTGGAATGAAAGGTAATTATAAGTCCTTCTTTAGTTACATTAGGAAACTAAGTGTTCTGATCTAACTCAAATTTGTGCCCCTCACTTAGACACATTAGACTCAATACATTAGCAGAAAATGTTAGAGCAAAGCAAACTTTGCCTCTGAAGCACTTATCTTAATTCTGCAGATTCCAGTTAACTTTAAACCTCCTAATATCACAAAGGAGCACATACCGAAGGCACTGTCTAAGACCAAAAATACTTCCACTGGGTCTAATAATTTACCTGGCTGCGTAACAAATAGTGCCAAACATGCCTTCATAGAACCCTCTGCAAATTATTTAATCTAAGTCAGATACAAGATTTTTCTCCAAGGAATGATAAATTGCAGTGGTGATGCCCCTATACAAAGGCGTCCTACCATGTACCCGGGAAACTATAAATCTATTAGCCTGATTAGTCTGATTTGCAAAACCATTGAATGTATCATATCTAACTTCATAAACCATGATATCAAAAACCTTATCAGGCTAGACCCACATCAGTTTGTCATTGTCAAAGGGAGATCTTACCTACTCGTTTTAGCTAACTTCTTCAAGAAGGTCACAGAGGTTATAGATATTGGTCACTCTATGCAAACTGCTATGTGGGATCTGGCTAAGGCATTCAACAGTATATCCTTTACTGGTATTGCTAATATGCTAAGTGAGTTAAAAGTAGATCCATACATGCATACTGGCTGTTTGACAGAACTCACATAGTAAAAGTGTCAGATATCACCCTGGAAAATATGATTTCAGCTAGTGGTAATGCCCCATAGATCAGTACAATAATTTATTTTTGGCATCGATTTCTCCAGTCTCCAAAATGAAAATCAGGACTTTTGGTTAACTAGGTTTGCTGAACATTACTGTAAATATCCCTCTGATATCTACACATTACAGCAGAAACTAACCAATGTAACAAAAATGGGGTTTACATGCAATGATCAAAGTACACTCACTCAACTCATTGGTTTACAGAAAAATAAATACCTAACTGGTGAGTCAAAGCCAGTATGAAAACATACATTTTTATTTGCAGGGGACAAGGCTCCCTGCATCCTGCCCCCCATGTGTGGGTTCTTCTCCTACCCACCTAAATTATATATACTAACTCCATAGTTGCAACACAGTGGAGAAAAGGGGAAGATCCCCCTCACATATAAGAAAACGGATTCCATCCACAGACAATAGTAAGATGTTGGTAAACAGATTATGTGCATCTGTCTTTTTAATATATGCTTTTCTAACTACGTTTTGAAGGCATGTTGACAGAGAATAATACCTGCCATCCTTAAATATGGACTGAATGTATGGCAGAAAGCACTATCCATCAGAAAATGAAAGGAAATGCAATTTTTGCTGAAATAAACAAGCAAAAAATAATGTTCCTAAGTATTTTGATAAATGTGGACGTATGCTGTGTATAAAATTAAATAGTCTTTTTAGGTGATATGATTTTTCCTGCTTGTGAAAGGAAAGAACACATGACAAAAACTTTGGTGGTACTGCTTTTTACAAAAAACTAATAACCCCATTTATTTATTTTCATTTGTTGACCTTGGAAGTCCGGCTGGATATAGAACCCCTTTTTGTAAGTTGGCAGGCCCAGTGAGAAAAAGCTCCATTAGTACAAGATGCCCTCCATTTGTAAATAATGTAGTTACCTCATAGTAGGTTGCCTTAGTTATATGTTTAGAAAATGCTTGTATTTTCTGAAAAGTCACCATAACTTGCCTGCTTGCTCCCTGTGTAAAACGATGTCTAAGATCAGAAACAAAGATACAGTTTTAATCAGAAATCTTCTGATGGCAGTCATTTCTAACAACTACTATATTTTAAATGACTGATAAGTTTTTTTTTTTCTGTGCACAATGGCTGACATTAGTAGAAGGAGCCATATTTAATCATGTAATAGTGATAGCAAGCATATATTTAGTCTAGGGTGGATTCTAAGTGCATTCTCATGGTGGAAGTCCTGAGAGATAAGTGCCTTGATCATTGTAGAACCACATCATTAGGGTAAACAAGCAAATTCAAATCAAGGTGTCAGAGTTAACAGATATGCTGAATAAGAGAGGGTTGAGAAATAAACTCCTTGAGGGTTGCCAGATGAGGTGGATTTTAAGTGAGCAGCGCATCCAATGTCTCTGAAGGAGTGCAGTTGACAATATACAACCTGAACTAGAATATTCTCATTCTGACGTAGTCTCAGATTATATCCCTATTATGGTAACATGAAATTGAATCCACATGCATAATTAGCTGGACAAAGCATTAAGAGATAAGGAGCACAGCACAGGAATAACACCAGTAAAGTAGTCAAACTGTGCACAGGAAAACAGTGGTAGACATCCAGGAGTTCATTGAAAGAGCCAGCTAGAAGACAAGAACCACGTGGGAGCTACATTAAAACTTGCATTTAAATAGTACAGAAACAGTAATGGTAGCCAATTTTAGCAGCCATGGTCTGACCTCCTCTGCTAAGTAACTTTGGGCAGAGCAAGCAACTAATCCTAGGTCACTCTCTGAAAATTATACAAAATAAACACACAACATTGCAAAGAAAACTACAGCACGCTACTAGTCTCAGCAACCACTCACTGATTGCAAAAAACAACTTGTAAAGGATGTATGCAGGAGTATACTGAAAAACAGAAGAAAGTGCTAGACACTGTTAAACTTTTGCACCTGTTATTCTTTCTTGTTTTTAAGCATTTCAGTCTTCTTCATTTTGGCTTAGTCTCTATCTGTCATGGCTAAAGTGTTTCATGTATTATTTTTGGGTTATTAAAAACATTTTCTGACATAATGCAGTTTGCCTATATTTTTGTTGATATAATAAATGAGAAACAGTGATTTTTAAGAGTTTTATTTAAAATTATGTCACATCCATTTAGCACCATTTCATATACTCAAACAAAAACAAAGATAGGGATATTTTCCAATGTAATTTTAAAAATTACTCATTTCATTTTTATTTCTTTGCCTTTAAATATTACATGCATACTGTCTGTGTTGTTCAGTTTGTTTACACAGGCTACACCTGGAAAGAAAATATGAAATTTGCTTGAGTACAACTGAAAATTAAATGTATTTGTGCATTTTAACAAGCTTGCATGAAAACATTAGATATCCCAACACCTATTATTATACTTTTGTTAGCCTGGAAAATAACACATTACAAAACCATCTATTTTCACAAAGATGAGAAATGTATGCCTGTCCACCAACTGGAGCTGAAATGGTCATAAGTACTAGCTTGTTGCCAGTATAAATGTTACTGCAATCGGCTGTTCTGTATATTTACCAACAAATGTGCATAATCCTAGCAGAAAGACTATTAATCCAACATTTACAAGGTTTGTCCCAGTCTTCTGATGTCATGCCTTTTGCCATCATTTTTTTGTTTTTTTTTTATGGGATGTTCCAAGTTCCTATCTTTTATCTCTAATATAAACTGCAAAAATATAAGCAGTAAAACCCGCTATTTGTATGAGACTTTAGGTGTTTCTGTGGCAGTATTTATGTGGTGTGTTATTGTACTGTACTATACCACAGCTCAAGTTTTGAATACCCATCTGCTTTTTCTTCTCTCTCTGTGAGCTAAGTGTATTTTTCCATTCTTTTAATCTGTTCAGTTTGTTAAATACCTTCTGGTTTTCTAATGTCATTTTGATGTGTTCAGCTCATGCCATGTGAATGATTTTCTACCATTCACCTTGCACAAAAAAGACGTTTCGCTTATTTGAGAGTCTGAGACAGCTGCTTGTGTAAGTGAAGTTTTGGATAAATAAATAGTTTAAAACTGCATCTAAAATATGTTTTAACAGAATGTTTTTATTGGTGAAAAAGGTCTTGCACCACCCTCTCATGCAGGAACCCTTTTCTTAATATAATCAGCTCCATGGGGTTAAGGAAATATCCTCCTTTCAGTGACCCTTCATGATAAAGGCAAATTAGAGAAAAGGTATGAATCAGACAAGCAGTCTTCAATAGATTTAATAGACTCATTGCATTGTAATGACACATATATCGTGTTTTCCTTTTCACTAATTTCCAGTTTCTTTCGATTTATACGGGTTTAAAAATTATAACAACTTGAACAGGCTGCTTGTGTACAGATTATGTGAGCACCTGTGAAATGACAAAAGGAGAAGAAAAGAGGGGTTATCATAACTATATAAACATGCATGCATTAACGGTTTCATATTATAACCATATGAACATACAAACTGCAGGAGAAAGCAAGCTTCCCATTCAGCCACTGTCTTCAATCTTCCATCTAGCCCCACCTCCCCTTATTTCCTGTGTTGAATTCCATGTCACCATAAAACAAGAACCAAATGGTGAAAAAAACAAACCAGTAAAAATACACTCCTGTGGCAGTGTAGAAATAAGTGAGTCAGCACTAAAAGTTAAGATCTGCTCTGAGTTACAGCACAATGGCACTAAATATACAGACTCAACTGATATTGCCAACATTCTGGCAGATAGGTTCAGTGCTAACCTTACTCCCCTCTCACCCCCTAAAGAGCGCATCTCTATACCAGAAGAATGTAAAGTTCCTGCAATCACGGCTGCACAGGTAAAAACCACACTCTCCAAAGCCAAGAACACAGCATCCATGGGACCAGACAATATCCCAGGCTGCGTTCTACACGAACTACAGAATGAACTGACACCCCATCATGTTCAATCATAGCCTCACCTCAGGCTTTGTGCCTGCTGAATGGCACACAGCGACAGTTATCCCACTCCACAAGGGGGAGCCACCATGGACCCCGGGAACTACCGCCCCATTAGCCTGATGAGCCTGGTCTGCAAGGCCATGGAATGTATCATCATGGAACTTATAAACAAAGACATTGGTAATCTCCAAACTCTGGACCCCACCCAGTTCGGGTTTGTAAAAGGCAGATCATGTCTCCTAAACCTGATAGATATCTTTGAAGCAGTCACCAAAGCTGTAGACAAGGGTAAGGTGGTTCACACAGCCTATCTAGATCTTGCTAAGGCTTTCGACACCATCCCCCACTCTGGAATTATAGATAAACTCACTAAACTAGGTATAAATCCCTATGTCACAAGATGTGTTGCCAACTGGCTCACTGACAGAACCCACACTGTGAAAGTAGCGGACTCCAAATCTGACACCAGACCAGTGACAAGTGGAGTACCACAGTGTTCAGTCCTGGGTCCTCTCCTGTTTTCTATCTACTTCTCTGAAGTACAGGTTAACACAGAAGGTCTTTGGCTAATGAAGTTCGCAGATGACTGGAAACTAGGAGCCATAATCAAAACTCCTAACGATGTGGACATCCTACAAAAGGGCCTCACTGAGACAGATGCCTGGTGTCAAAGCCATGGCCTCAAGCTCAATGCCAAAAAGTGCATTGTCATCCCCTTTGGTAAAAACTCTGTACCCATTAACACCAAAAGTATGATAAGAGACTTTGGGACACAGGTGGACAGTAGTCTCTAATTTGATAATCACATTGCCACAGTAGTCAGGAAATCCTTCTATGTGGCACACCTCATCACAAAAGGTTTCTCATCCAGAAAAAAAGAGGTCATTGTTCCCCTCTACTCATCACTCATTAGACCCGTTATAGAGTACAAGCCCCTTTTGGTATGTACCTCACAAGACATCTACAACAACTGGAAAGACTACAGAAATGCCTCACAAAGAGAATTACCGACCTCAAACAGATGCCCTATGCAGACCGTCTCAAAAAACTCCAGCTTTACTCCGTCGCATATCGCCTACTCAGAGGTGATCTCTGCCTAACATACAAAGCTATGTCTAACCCAGAGCTGTTGGGCATGCTCCACTTAAAGAAATCCCAATCCCTCCAAGCTACACACTCTAGGAACCTAAACCTTGTCACCACAATAAACAGAACATGCCGGAGGGATAGATTCCTGTCCCAGAGCCTTCCCATACTCTGGAATAAACTACCTATCTATATCAAACAAAGCTCCTCATTATCACTCTTCAAGAAAAATCTTGATGATTGGCTGGGAAATAGGAAATTCATCCCGGGGATCACATCTGTGGCTCTGCTCAACAGTGGCACAGGAAAATAATTTTCTTGGGTGGCCAAAGCCAAGGTACCTTTTTGGCTGGGCTTGTATAAGCCTCAGGGCTGATAGTCTAGTACCTACCTATGAACCTATGAATCTATTGAGCACTTTCATTCCTACAATTCTTGGAACTACAACAGAACTAATCACACCCAGTAAAAATGCATTTTAAACCAATTATCCAGTCACATGAATCCAAAATAACCAATATGAAGTTAAGATTAATTAAGAACAATCAGCAACAGTTTAATGCCTCAGTATTAAAATAGAATTAATAGAGCAGGCTTCATTTAATCAAGCATGGTTGGTTGCATTTAATAAAATCTGCCGTTTAAATTCCCATATCTCCAAGTGCTCCTTTGTAAACCAACCCTGAAGATCTTGTTTCACCTGCTCAATAACTAAAAACTTAAAATGATGATTATTAAAAAGGGATATGTGCTTATACAAGACATTTGCATCCCTCCTTTTTTTAATGTCTGACAAATGTTCATAAACACATTCACTTAGCTTCTGGGAGGTCTGGCCCACATAAAAAGCAGCATATCACTGACATTGTGCCAAATAGAACACCCATCTAGAATAGCAAGAAAAATGCCTATGTATTTTATAAGTTGTCTCATTTACACAAAAATCTTCTCACACCAATATACTGGGACATTGTAAACATCTCTCACATTTAAATGTCCCGGATTTCTGCACCACTGAAGTAGTATGTAGGACCCTTTGGGATTCTAAATAATTTTTGAAGGTTTTATCCCTTCTAAAAGCAATCTGGGGCCTACGTCCTAATTTGGGAGTCACTTCACTACAATTCATAATTAACTTCCAATTTTTATCAATATACCTAACAATGGCATTACTATCTAATTTGAACATAGAAATAAATCTTACTTTTTTTATCGTTATTATTGTTAATATTGTGCTGGTCACTCTGCAAAGCTCTGACATTGTTGCCATTCTGTAGAGCTGTACCAGTATTATCATTGGCCATGCCTATCATGTCATTCAGAAATGGAACATATACACCCACTTCTATTTTAATCATGACCTCATCTCTAATCTTGACCAAAAACTTCAAAGAGTAGCCTCTCCTAAGAAACATATTTAATAGAACTTCAGATTTTTGAACAAATGTATCCTGTTTAGTTATCACATGGGCCAGCTTGACCAGTTGCCTTTAACCACTGACTTTTTCATATATCTAAAAAAAAAAATGTAAGCCTGTTTCCTACCTTTCCTGTAACTAGTGTTCCAGAAACAGATTTGCTGTATCCAGGACTGTTTGTAAGCTTCTGAGCCCCCCAAGCCTTTCTGCGTTGGAGGGAAGCCTTCTAGCTTATCAGTGGGAGTGGTAAGCATTAGGTGACCTGTCTACCACATAAGGAGTGGTTCTGGCCCAGAATTTGTAGTTATTGGTCATTTGGGCAATCTTCCATCTCTCTCAACTTTCTGATTTGAAAGCCTGCATTTGCACTTGTTTCTGTCCTGTAACTCATCTAGTGCAGATACAGATTCTTAGTTTTAGCACTTAAATTTGCTTATTCATGCTCAGGACTTGTTCAGAACTTGTAAGCACTAAATAAGCTACTAATTAGTATAGCACTCAATCTTCCTCATTACCTAGAGGAAAACAGGTTTTTGTACTTAGTTTTCTCACTGGTGTTGAGAAAAACAGCTCTTGTACTCACTTTCCACACTTATCTAGAGGAAAATAGTTTTTATTCAGGCATGTCCAAAGGTCGGCTCCCAGTGTTCTCCCCTGTCTATCTGATGAATCTGGGCATCTTGAGGCAATGTAGAAATTGCCTCATGTACACAGACAACCCTCTCCTCCTACCACCCAACACTACAACCTGCGAGAGATGCACTTATCTAGCCAAACTGGAGGTAAAGCTCTCTCCAACCAAGACTGAAGCTGACAGTCATGAGGAGAAGGTAAACATTTGCACCACACCACACTCATCACATAGTCTCACTACGTCTACACCACCAAAATCCACACATAGACACTCAAAAACATTCACGGAGGCTCTCAATAATAATCTTCCTAAGCAACAGAGACTTCCAAAGCAGAAACACAAGCAACCTCCATCCCCCAACACAACCCAAATGACACATAGCCCACAGACTCAGTGTGCCACTCAAACACAGCCAATAAGGCAAAACAAAATACCCAACACACTAGTCATAGGTGACTCTATAGTCAGGCACACTGATGTCCCACTCACCAGACTAAACAAGGAAAAGGTTACTGTCAGCTGCCTGTCGGGTGCCAGGATCCGCCACATAAGCCACGCACTCAGGTCACACCACAACAAGTACAAATATGACTCTGTCATTGTCCATGTTGGTGTGAA
Source organism: Protopterus annectens (assembly GCF_019279795.1). Lineage (NCBI taxonomy): Eukaryota > Metazoa > Chordata > Ceratodontiformes > Protopteridae > Protopterus > Protopterus annectens. Next base: position 1,276,776,136 of record NC_056745.1, read on the forward strand.
TGACTTGAGACATACCTCCCTGGACTACATGAAAAGAGACATGGAAGAGCTCTCCGATCTTGTAGCCCAGGCAGGTATGACCCTAGCCCTGAGTAGCATTCTGCCATTGCCCAGAATGATACTGCAGTACAAGGACAAAATGATTGACTTCAGCAATTGGTTAAGCTTCTGGTGTCATTCTAAGGGGATCCAGTATCTATCTGCTTGGGATGACATGGTCAACAGACCACGATGCTTTGCCACAGATGGCCTGCACCTGTCGCCCCTGGGATTCCAGATACTGGCTAAGGCTCTTGCTGCCCCTATAGTGCCTTTTTTAGGCAGGGTTCAAGTAACAAATTCACCACCATAACAGGAACAAGCAAGCAAAAACTGAGGGTAATGCTACTCAATGCTAGAAGTCTAAATTTCAAAATGCACTCACTCGAGGCACTCCTTAAAATGGAGAACATCGAAATCTGTGCAGTGACTGAGACCTGGTTCAAGGCTCCAGAGAGCACCCCTGCACTACCAGGCTATAACTCATACCACACTTTTCAGCCATGTAACCTGGACCGAAAGACCAAAGGTGGGGGTGCGTCCATATTCATTAAGGATATCCACACCTCCAAGCTAGTTGCTCAGCATAATGCATCTGAGGTTATCCAAGTGAAACTAACTCTTGGCAAAACTTCAATCCAAATTGTAGCTTGCTACAGATCCCTCACCATGTCCCAGGATTCCCACTTATCTTTTCTTGATGTACAGGAAAATATTAGGGTTCAACCAAACACTCTAATAATGGACGACTTCAACTACCCCACCATTAACTGGGAAAACTACTCATGTACTAACTCCTTAGCTCAACTCTTTCTGGAATTCATAAACTCCAGTTCCCTAGATCAACTTATCCACACCCCCACCAGGGGCAACAATATCCTAGACCTAGTCATTACCAACATGAGTGACCGGTGTTCCACACCTGAAGTCAACTCCTTGTTGGTCTGATCTGACAATAAGCTAATCACCCTTGATATCCACATCCCACCCCACCCCCCATTAAGGAAACCACAGTAAAAAATTTCTCCAAAGCCAACTTCATGCTTCTTAAGACAGAAGTAGTGAACTTCATGACACCCATGCAGATGGACAATACAGTTAAAACTGCTGAATCCTACACAAATGCACTCTATAAGCACTTACATGAGTGCATGGATCATGCTATCCCAAACAGAACCAAGACGCTATTCTCCAAAAAAAAAAGGAAGCCAATCTGGTGGTCCCCTGCCATAAACAAACTGTACAACAGAAGGAAGAAACTGTTGCAAAAGAGAGTAAAATCCCATGAGTGGAGGAGCTCCCTGGTCAGCCTCAGTAAGAAGCTGAAATCGCTTATAAGATTCTCCAAAGTTAGCTACAAAAATAAAATCGCCATTAATTCCAAGGACAACCACAAAGCATTCTATAGCTATGTCAAGAATCTCAATGGCAACACCCAGATCTGCTCTGAGTTACAGCACAAAGGCACGAAAATTACAGAACCAGCTGATATTGTCAACATCCTGGCAGATAGGTTCAGTGTTAACTTTACCCCCCCTCACCCCCTAAAGGGCCCATATCTATACAAGAAGAATGCAGAGTCCCTGTAATCACAACTATGCAGGTGAAAGCTGCACTCTCTAAAGTCGAAAACACAGCATCCATGGGACTGGACAACATCCCAGGCTGCGTTTTGCATGAACTTCAGAATGAACTGGCTCTTCACTTAAGCACCATGTTCAATAATAGCCTAGCATCAGGCTATGTACCCACTGAATGGTGCACAGCAACAGTTATCCCACTCCAGAAAGGGGGAGCCACCACTGATCCCGGGAACTATAGACCTTTTAGCCTGATGAGCCTGGTCTGCAAGGCCATGGAACATATCACCATGGAACTCATAAACAAAGACATTGGTAACCTCCAAACTCTGGATCCCACCCAGTTCGGGTTTGTGAAAGGCAGATCATGCCTCCTGAACCTGATCGACTTCTTTGAAGCAGTCACCAAAGCTGTAGATGAGGGTAAGGTGGTTCACACAGCCTATCTTGATCTCGCCAAGGCTTTCGACACCATCCCCCATTCTGGAATTATAGCTAAACTCAATAAACTAGGCATAAATCCCTACATCACAAGATGGGTTGCCAACTGGCTCACTGACAGAACCCACACTGTAAAAGTTGCAGACTCCAAATCTGACCTCAAACCAGTGACAAGTGGAGTACCACAGGGTTCCGTCCTGGGACAGCTCCTGTTTGGTATCTACTTCTCTGATGTAGAGGCTAACACAGAAGGCCTCTGGCTAATGAAGTTCGTAGATGACTTCAAACTAGGAGCCATAGTCAAGTCCCCAAATGATGTGAACATCCTACAGAAGGGCCTCTCTGAGACAGATGCCTGGTGTCAGAGCCATGGCCTCAAGCTCAATGCCAAAAGGTGCAGTGTCATCCCCTTTGGTAAAAACTCTGTACCCATGAGCTACCACATAGGCAGCAATCTACTTAACACCGAATGCGTGATAAGAGACCTTGGGACCCAGGTGGACAGTAGTCTCTCCTTTGATAGTCACATTGCCACAGTAGTCAGGAAGTCCTTCTACATGGCACACCTCATCATAAAGTTCTCATCCAGGAAAAAAGAGGTCATTGTTCCCCTCTACTTGACACTCATTAGACCCATTATAGAGTACAACGCCCCTTTTGGAATGTACCTCACAAGACATCTGAAGCAGCTGGAAAGGCCACAGAAGTACCTCATAAAGAGGATTACTGGACTCAAACAAATGCCCTACACTGACCATCTCAAAAAAACTCCAGCTTTACTCCTTAGCATATCGCCTACTTCGAGATGATCTCTGCCTAACATATAAAGCTGTTTCAAACCCAGAGCTGTTGGATATGCTACACCTAAAGAAATCCCAATCCCTCCGAGCTACACGCTCTAGGGACCTAAACCTTGTCACCACAATAAACAGGGCATGCTGGAGGAATATATTCCTATCCCAGAGACTTCCCAAACTCTGGAACAGGCTACCCATCTATGTCAAGCAAAGTTCTTCATTTGCACTCTTCAAGAAAAATCTTGATGAGTGGATGTGAAATAGGAAATACACCCCGGGATCACTTCTCTGTCTCTGCTCGACAGTGGCACAGGAAAATAATTTTCTTGGGTGGCGTAACCAGGGAACCTTGTTGGCTAGGCTTACGTAGGCCCTTGGGCCGATTGCCTAGTACCTACCTATGAACCTATGAACCTATCTAGAATGCCGGCTAGAATAATGAAGGTATGCGCTGGAGAAGGTTACCTTCCTGTAGACTTTGGAACAATATCTCTGGTGTGTTATATCCTTAGTTACTTCTACATCTAAAAAAGCTATCATAATCCTACTTAGGGTATGTGAAAACTTCAAAAACTCAGCAGTAATATTAATATATGACAAAAGTTCCAGACGCCTCAATTCATTATCAGTCCAAAGGATAACAATATCTTCCATGTATCTGATATATAAAGACGAACACTCCTTAAACTCGATATTTAAAATATACCGGCCTTCTCATTCTGCCTTTACAAAGTTGGCAAAAATAGGGGTGTAAGCAGCCCCCATGACTCCAGTCATTTGTTTAAAATATTGGCCATCAAAAAAATATAAATTTGTTTGCCAACACTACTTCCATTAAAATAACTATAGACCTAATTTTATCAGCTGAAAAACTAGTCCATTTCCTAAGTTGTTCCTCAAACCACAACAATCCCTAATGGTGTGGTATTACAGAAAATATATTTTTAACATCAATGATAACAGAAATAGCATTACCTGTTTTTCCAACAGGTCATTCCAAAGATCACCTACAGTATCTGCAAAAAACAACTTTCTTAAATAAGATTTAAACTGTTATATTCAGTTGTCCATCTGGCCTGCCTCTACTTCCCTTCTTAATTTCTTCCTCCACTATTCTCCTGACAATACAGAGGGTTCACATAATATCCACATGGTGTTCTTTCTTCCACAGTGTGTATGCCAGAGCTTCTAATCTGTCTTGCACTCCTTGATCACCTCTGCGGTCCTCCTCTAAAAATTGTCCACCAGCAGGCTCATCTTACCAATGCAGGGCTTTCAGAAATGTATGCATTATTTGAGGTATGGCCTTAACAGTGCTTGCTCATTACAAAGATGGCATCTGCCCCTACTAAGTCTTATCCTTTTCTAAGTAAGCCAACATTCACTGCTATCTTTACAACCAGTTCATACGTTCACATACAATATTATGTGAAAAGAGTGAGTATTCCTTGACAAGAATTACAACTTAAGGCTAAAGGGGGCAATGACTTTTGTGACCAGAGGGCATACCTCTCATGCTCTTAAAGCAAGAAATCTGGGCAAAGCCACAGACAATGGGGAGACAAAGACCCACAAATAGGGACATTTTTTACATATTATTCTTGCAAACCTAGAATGTTGATAGAATAACAGTTATTGAATTAGCTTGAATTTTCTGAAGGATATGAATCCTGAAACTCAATCATGTGCCTTTATTTTATGACTTCAGTCATCAACGATTTGCCAGTGATTTGTCAGAAAACTACAGTTTTATGAGAAATAGCCAGTGATTTGTCAGAAAACTACAGTTTTATGAGAAATAGACCAAAAATATGAGGCAAAAATCTCAAGATTCTGTGAAAATCTGTACAGTTGACAGAAATGCTAGAGCGTGAGAGACAGTCTTCAATAAAGCATCTATTAGAAAGCAGCTTAAGCATTTTTACAATTTATATACTTGAAATCATTTTATATATATATATATATATATATATATATATATATATATATATATATATATATATATATGAGATAGTGTATGAAGTAGTTACATTTTGACACTGTATGCTATATTTGGGACCTGCTTTGCAATTTTTCTGACATGTGTATTTAGATTTCCTTGGACCTTCTGTTGTTGTCTCTGCTATCCTGTGCATCAGCAGGCATACACAGTGTAAATTATAGAGTACAGTCTCATTAACCAATGGGCACTGATGCTGTGAGTCTTGGAACAATATATGTGATGGGTGCAGATCAGACTTGCATAAAGTGATGTGCATTCTCCTTTAAGATATGTTTTGAAGCCCATAGTTCCGATTGGCTGATGATACACTGGAGGTGGTGCCAGATACAAAAAATGCTTCATGTAGTTTCATTTTAGGGTAGTGTGATTTTGTGGAGCTTTTCATCTTTACCTTTTGTGGCTATTCAGCATATATTATGGCAACAGCTATATAATTCCTTTTGTTCTGGTGCATCTGAAAAGGCATAAATGATTATTTAGTAAAGCCAAGTAATGATCGACCACTATTGCAAGTTTTACAGGTAGAATCATTAAATTACTCATAGCTAACAACTTATATGGATTAATTCTTCTCAGTTTTTCTAAAGGAGAATTATTTCCAAACAACTGCAGCCCATAAGGAATTCTGAAATACAGCATTAGAAAAAAATAAGACAATTGTTTGATGATTCAGCTGCAAAGCTAGTTTCTTTTTTGCATTAGGGTCACATTCATAATCCATGAAGAAAGTGTCCAAAATATGAATAAATGACATTTAAATATCTTCAAGAGTAAAACAAAGACTGTACCTATTTAAATATATATACACATATATGTGCATGTGTGTGTGTGTATGTAGGTGTGTATATGTGTATGTGTATGTGCATGTATATATAGTACTCATATTTCACAGCCTTTTATGCTCAGTGACTTCTCTATCCTGATATTTGTCTAATTAGAAGCAATCATAACATATAATCATGATGGGAGGCTGACATCAAAGCTGGTCAAGTGGCATGATGCAATAGAGCTTTTTCATGTCCATAAAGAAATAAAGATCCCATACCATATAGTAGCTAGCTAGCTATACAACCCCCTGTATGACAAAAGAAAGCTACAATGCATATCTACAGGGCCAGAATCACTCAGTATTAAACCCAATACAATTTTCCTAGGTGCTCTAAACTATCCACCTATAGAATGGGAACCCTACATAGGTTCATAGGTTCATAGGTTCATAGGTAGGTACTAGGCTATCGGCCCAAGGGCCTAAGTGAGCCTAGCCAACAAAGTTCCCTGGTTTACGCCAACCCAAGAAAGTTAATTTCCTGTGCCCCTGTCGAGCAGAGCCATAGAAGTGATCCCTGGGGTGTATTTCCTATTTCCTACTCATTCATCAAGATTTTTCTTGAAGAGTGTTAATGAGGAACTTTGCTTGACATAGATGGGTAGCTTGTTCCAGAGTATGGCAAGTCTCTGGGTCAGGAATCTATCCCTCCAGCATGTCCTGTTTATTGTGGTGACAAGATTTAGGTCCCTAGAGCATGTAGCTCGGAGGGATTGGACTTTCTGTAGGTGTAGCATGTCCAACAGCTCTGGGTTTGACATAGCTTTATATGTTAGGCAGAGATCACTTCAGAGTAGGCGATATGCTACAGAGTAAAGCTAGAGTTTTTTGAGATGGTCAGTGTGTCAGTATAGGGCATCTGTTTGAGGCCAGTAATCCTCTTTGTGAAGTACTTCTGTGGCCTTTCCAGCTGATGCAGATGTCTTGTGAGGTACATTCCAAAATGGGTATTGTACTCTATAATGGGTCTAATGAGTGTTGAGTAGAGGAGAACAATGACCTCTTTTTTTTCCTGGATGAGAACCTTTTTGTGATGAGGTGTGCCATATAGAAAGATTTCCTGATTACTGTGGCAATGTGCTTATCAAAGGAGAGACTACTGTCAACCTGGGTCCCAAGGTCTCTTATCACACATTCAGCATTAAGAAGACTGCCACCTATGTGGTAGTTCATGGGTACAGAGTTTTTACCAAAGGGGATAACAATGCACTTTTTGGCTTTGAGCTTGAGGCCATGGCTCTGACACCAGGCATCTGTCTCACTGAGGCCCTTCTGTAGGATGTCCACATCATTTGGGGACTTGACTATAGCTCCTAGTTTGCAGTCATCTGTGAACTTTGTTAGCCAGAGGCCTTCTGTGTTAGCCTGTACTTAAGAGAAGTAGATACCAAACAGGAGAGGTCACAGGACTGAACCCTGTGGTACTCCACTTGTCACTGGTTTGAAGTCAGATTTGGAGTCTGAAACTTTTACAGTGAGGGTTCTGTCAGTGAGCCCGTTGGCAACCCATCTTATGATATAGGGATTTATAGCTAGATTAGTGAGTTTAGCTATAATTCCAGAATGGGGGATAGTGTCGAAAGCCTTGGCGAGGTCAAGATAGGCTGTGTGAACCACCTTACCCTCGTCTATGGCTTTGGTGACTGCCTCAAAGAAGTCGACCAGGTTCAGGAGGCATGATCTACTTTTCACAAACCTGAACAGGGTGGGGTCCAGAGTTTGGAGGTTACCAATGTCTTTGTTTCTGAATTCCAAGATGATATGTTCCATGACCTTGCAAACCAGGCTTGTCAGGCTAATAGGGCGATAGCCCCCAGGATCAGTGGTGGCTCCCCTTTGTGGAGTGGGATAACTGTTGCTGTGCGCCATTCAGTGGGCACAATGCCTGACATGAGGCTATGACTGAACATGGTGCTTAGGTGGGGAGCCAGTTTGTTTTGAAGTTCATGTAAAACACAGCCTGGGATGTTGTCCGGTCCCATGGATGCTTCGTTTTTGGCTTTAGGGAGTGCTGTTTTTACCTGTGCAGTTATGATTACAGGGACTCTGCATTCTTCCTTTATAGATATGAGCCCTTTAGGGGGTGAGAGGGGGGTAAAGTTAGCAGTGAACCTATCTTCCAGGATGTTGGCAATATCAGTTGGTTCTGTAATTTTTGTGCCATTGTGCTGTAACTCACAGCAGATCTGGGTGTTGCCATTGAGATTCTTGACATAGCTATAGAATGCTTTGTGGTTGTCCTTAGAATCAGTGGTGATCTTGTTTTCATATCTAGCTTTGGAGGATCTTATAAGGGATCTCAGCTTCTTACTGAGGCTGACCAGGGAGCTCCTCCACTCATGGGATTTTACTCTCTTTTGCACAGTTTCTTCCTTCTGTTGGAGAGTTTGTTTATGGCAGGGGACCACCAGATTGGCTTCCTTTTTTTGGAGGATAGCATCTTGGTTCTGTTTGGGATAGCAAATATGAAAGAAGTAAATAAACCGCTGCAGCATGGACCAACTCCACTCCAATTTCCACAAGAGACCACACTGAACCACTAGCACAGATTCCTGGACTTTGTCTATACAAATCCCCCAGAGCAATTAGTCAGTGTACCTATTGGGGGAATAACATATTTGATATTTTCCTTACTAATATGGGAGTATCTTGTACCATCCCTTTCATATCTTTATCAGTTGTTAGATCTGACAATAAAGCAGCCTCCTTTGAAATAAAACTGAATCCAGAGATCCCTTCCACCCAAGGTTTGTTTGTGTCTTTCGGCTTTTCCCGGTTAGGGGTCACCACAGTGGAACTCCAGTCCGCTAATGATTGGCAGTTGATTTTTACATACCGACTTGCCAGGCCTGATGCACAACCTTCAACGAAGGTACACCCATTCACGCATGTCTCCACGCAGAAGACGCTCTAGCTGAGAATCGAACCGTGAGGCACCAATGCTACCACAGCACCACCACCGCGGATTTAATTTTAGAAATTTCTTTAACAAGGTACCTACTCCTAAGTGATACATTGGCAAGTTTCAAATCCCCACCAAACCCAGTTAACTCTGCTGAATATACAGAAATGTTCACCACCACACTATACCAGCATTTAAACAGCTGCATAGATGTAGCTCTACCCCATAAGAACAAGGGTATGGCAAACACCATAAACAAACCCATATGTTGTAATTACAATATCAACAAGCTTTATAATAAAAGGAAAATAATTTTGACCAAAGGTCAGATGAGTAATTACCAGAATGTTAGAGTTCTTATCACTGAAATAAACAAACAACGCAGGAGCTTAATAAAATCTACCAAAGTTAAGTCTGATGCTAAAATAGCTACGCAAGCCAAAGACAATCATAAAGAATGTTTTAGTTATGTTTGTAATCTCAAAAGCATAACACAGCAATATGCTGAGCTGATTATGAATGATGTTGCCTACACTGAGGCTGAAGATATATCAAACCTAGTGGCCAATAAATTTAGCTCTGACTTTACCCCTCTCTCCTATTCATCTGTCCCTCAAAGATATACCTGAAACTGGCTCACCTCCACCAATCACACAACACCAAGTCTTAAAAGTGCTATCAAAAGTTAAAAATATTGCTTCACTGGGTCTTAACAGTATCCCTGAATGCACCTTAAATAGTATAAAAGCATGATTTAGCCACACATCAAACACTGTTCAGTCTCAGCTTTCATACAGTTTTTGTATTGTGTGAATAGAGAACAGCTACTGCCATTCCCTGCATAACGGAGGACCTTCCACACACCCAGGCAATTAATGACCCATAAGTCTAACCAGCCTCTTATGCAAACCATGGAAAGACTTAGCATGGCATTAACCAGTCAAACATAGAGAACATCCAAATGCTGTGCGCATCTCAGTATAGTTTCACCAAGGATAGGTCATGCTTACTCAGACTGGTGGATTTTTTTGAAAAGTTCACCAAACAATGGGTGAATGCAAAATGGTACATACCACATACCTCAACCTGGCTAAAGCTTTTGACACAATCCCTCAGTGAGGAATAATAAAAAAGCTAGATAATATTAGGATGTATCATTCCTTGATATCAGGTAAGTCTGTTCAGGTTCTGCCATGAGCTACTCCATCTTAGCATTTTTTTTTACATGTCAAATATAACTCCAGTATCTGGCTCCTTAAATATGCAGAAGACTAAAAACATAGGAGGATTGTCTTTATCGACACTGTTACCACTTCACATCAAATGACAATTCATAATTATTTATATTTATTTATTTATTTAACATTTGTTGACCAGGAAAGTACAACTAGGACAGAGACTAGTTCCAGTGGATGCTCGGGGAGAAACGCTCCAGACACATGTTTTTGGAATGTGGGCAGAAACCAGAGGACCCAGAGGAAACCCACATAAACACAAGGAAGACATGCAGACTCCGCACAGAAGGCAACCCAGCCAAGAATTGAACCGGAGAACCTCTTGCTGTGAGGTGACAATATTACCAGCTGCACCACTGTACCACCCACAGACAAATGACTTGCATATTAAACATGACCACTACAATAAAAATGACCTTGTTTTCAGTTAAAAAATACAATATTCTGGCATTTATCACCCCCCCCACCACCACCATCCCTGCAAGCTGTATATACTACTGATGGGCAACAACTGAAAGCTAGCAACATGATGAAAGACCTTGAATTCCTGACACATGGGGACATTTTTCTAATGGATAAACATGTAAATTCAGAGATGTTGGTTAATTCTGAACCTATTCTGTTCTATACATATTTTCTATAAATCACCACCATACATTTTATTATATTGGAGATGGAATATCTGTAGAAATTCTAATCACATTTTGTATATAGCTATTTGTTCATTCACAGTCAGTTTTAATGGAATGTCAAACATCCCTTTTTGCAGCTGTTCCTTCTTAGTCACTTTATACCTTGCATATAATTTTATTATGTATATTGTGTCTAAGCTGTTTTGAAGTGCTGTGTATCTTTGTACTGACTTGCAGTTTTGACAGTGTCTGGAAAGGGTCATGCACCAGCCCACCCACCTCATTATCAAACAATAAGTAAATGTATATATTTGTATGCATGTACATACTTATGTAATACATAATAATAATGCCTACATACCCATGTAACCACTGTCATCTACAAAGCATATGTTCATCTGATCATTCACGGTGCTAAGAGCTGGCTCAAGATGGAAATTGTCCCAGCACACACAGCATTTATAAGACAAATTATACAGTTCTTCAGTATTTTGTAGTCTACCTATACTCTATCTGATATAGCTGGAGAAGGCATAAACATTATGAGAAAGAAAATCAAAAAATCCAAGGCTTATCTTAGAGTCCAAGATTGCAAACATTGTCCCTCTTCACTATATCTTATCATCATCATCTGGGAGGAAACCTCTGCCTGACATGCAAGCAATAAAGGACTTCTTAGTGTTTGAATCACCTTGTTCAGAAGATCCATCTAAACACAAGAAGGCACTTCGCCTCAGTGAAAATTATTATCGCGTATACTATGAAAAATGACAACTTCCTGTGTTAATGACTCTCACTCTTATGAAATAACTTTCTTTCTCAGTTAAACTGAGCACATCACTCCATACTTGCAAGAAGGAAATAGATGACTAAATGGGTATGTGTAAGTTTCAAGATGGTATCCGGGGCATTGGGGTCTTCAACAGCCAAAAAGCCTTGGCCTTGTTGATTAAACATATGAATATATGAATAAAGAATACTTTCTTTACAATTTTCTACAGAGTAATGTGAAAATCCTTACAAGAAGTGAAAAGCACACACTCCAGATTATTTTTGCTGTTAGACCATATACTCTCTTGATACACTTGATTTTCTCAGTATATTGCTTTATGATTAAAGTCAGTTTTATTAAAGTCAATATAATTTACTTCACAGTATTCTAGTAGGATTGATAAACAAAAATACTACATAACTCAGTGCGGAGAAAGAAGGATTGTAAAAGACCAAACATAGTTTACTGGCAGGAGTGGAACTGGCCTTAAAAAGTATTATGTTATTATATACCAAATGAACCAAGCTGCACACACATGGACCATGGAGCATGCATAATGAAGCTTACACATTTGCAAGACAAGAAATTAGGCATGCAATCCAGAATTTGAGACTGTGCTGGAAACAACAAAGCCTCAGTTTTGAACTGAAGAAATGAATAGTCTATCCAACTGACTAGCTGTTACCATAAAGTCACTGGGACTTGACTCCCAGCAAAATGACTAAGCGAAGTTTGTGGCCATAAGATAACGATTTGATTAAACCCAAATATCCTCGTTGATGAGATGAATGCTTTTATAAAACACCGACTCCCCATCAGCCTTCTTACTCAAGTCTCCTAGAGCTTGGAGCCAGTCAATTTGCCATTGGCAGTTAAAATGAATGGTGTTTGTGCAAATCAAAATGGCTATACAGCACTTTTACTGATCGTTGAGCTACACTTCTTCCCATAGTTGCATAACAGAGAATTTGGTATATATATAAATTTTAGGTTCTTCCTCTACATGCCAAGAAGGGCTTGGCCTCCGCAAAAAAAAATATTTCTTTTGTGTAAAATTTCATGTTAGAATTTTGATCTCCATGAATAGCACTCACACAAATTATGGTCAGCAGTCAGCATGATTCCCCTCAGAACTTAACATCTAGGTTATGCCCAAAATAAGGGCATAAATAAGTCTATGAATTCCTGAAGGAATGTCCTTTTCGCTACTAGCTGACCAGTAGACTTGGTGGTAACCACAGTTTGCTCCTGTACATGTGGAAAATTCAGAGTTGGTAACTCTAGTTTATGACTTGTTTAGCTCAAAGATTCTACAAGAAATAATCACAGCTCTTCCATGCTCTGCTTTGATTTACTGTATGATAAAAAATTCCAGGGTTGGAAATGCCACTAAAACTGGACTAAAGTTAATATCCTGAAAAGCTTCCTGTATAAATTCAAGTTCAGTCTCATGCCACAGGCCAGATGTGATTCCTGGCCTGTTGTGTGCTGACCTGACATTAGAGTATAGGCAAGCAACAGAAAACAGGTCTACTCAAACTTACCCAGATGCATACAGGAAACCAGATACAACTCAGTACATCATGCATAACTGGAAGTAAACATAGCACTATCTGGTTTCATGCCACATTGGACAATAATGCACAGTGGCATTGGCGGTAATCCACACTCCATGGTTCCCCCACATAAAGAACAAAACAACGACCAGTGCTTTTTTCAATCAGAATATTTTTGCATGCCCTAAAAGTCAATGAGGGAAGTCAACTGGGTAATAAATGGTATCCTACTCTCTTCAGTACCGCTGTGATATAAATAGCATAGATCATTGTACAACCTATAACTAATAGATGAATGCAGCATATAACTGAATGAAATATATAACTGTTGCCTATAATATATAAACTACATGCAAAGTTGTATTTGCATACAGTTAATATATTAAAAATGCTTGGATTAGTTTTTCCATGTAGAGAATAAACTACTGCCATTTTCTTAAATATACTTTCTTATTAGTGTATATTATCAGTGCAGTCTAGTGACTGATAATTCAGCCATTGTTCAAAGTCATCAAATTTTTTATGTTACATTCTATGTACATTACTGCTGGTGGCAGTGAAACACCAAGGAAAAAGGAGCACAGGGTAGTGACACTTAATTATTGACCTTTTTCTGGGATTTACAAAATATAAGTAAATCAGAGTGAAAGCTAAGTTCTCACTTATGCTTCTATATTATTCTGACAGGAAATGAATGTGCTTGGATTTGACTGATCCTATATCCTAATAATGATGATTTAGTTTTGCTTTTATTTGGGGTATGGGGGGCGAATGACTCATTCATTCATACACTAGTCCTCATCTTAAATATTTTGCAAATTTCAGGAGTCTTACAACGATTCATTTTATGAATTATTTGCTGTCATAGTAAATTTGATTTTCTACACTGTGTTTTTAAAATGGTGGAAGAAAAATCATACTTAAGTGTGAGTTGCTTAGCAACAACTTTGAATTGATATATACCTTGTGTTCTTAGCATATTGCTTCATTCTTCATCCATTAAATAAGTCTCAAGAAGAAACATTTCCTAATGAGTTATTGTAGTTATACTTGGTTGTGAGGACTCACATTTGTCTTATCAAAATGCAGCTGATAATGTATTTAATTGTATTTATTTTTTCTTTGTTAGTCAGCTTGTTGAACATTCTGCATTTTGCAAAATGGCTGTGGATTACATAAACTGTTTAAATGCAAATGTGGTATATGTATTTAGGGATCCACATTCTTAATTACAAAATGTATAAACAAAGCAGTGTGTGTGTGTGTGTGTGTGTGTGTGTGTGTGTGTGTGTGTGTGTGTGTGTGTGTGTGTGTGTGTGTGTGTGTGTGTGTGTGTGTGTTTGAGAATTCAGCTTATACATATCCATAAACTTTACACTGGCACTGGACTAACAGAAATACTATGAAATCCTACTGGTGGTAGTAGACAGTTCGTAGTGAGTTTATTCCCATTTCTGATTTCAGTAGGCTATATATCTTGTCTTATGCATTCATAATGTCATAGATCTGCTTCCCATGGATAGGGAGCTTGTTCCAGAGAATGGAAATTCTTTAAGAAACATATCTGCTTCTTTAACATGTCTTGTTTATGTGATAATCAAAATAAATGTCTTTTTGATCTAGTAGTTGTGATGCTGTTTGTTTTATGAATGTGCAAAAGTTTCTTAAAACAGAGTCCAGGGATGCCTACTATGCCAGTAAAGATGATGTCTTAGAAGTCTGTATGATACTGAGTAAAGAGACAGGGCTTTGAGGTGATCAGTGTAGGACATTGTGTTTACTGCCTGTATTCTTTTTGTAAGGAACCTTTGTGGACATTCCAGTTGCTGCTGTCTAGTCAGGTATATACGGAAGGGGGCCTTATACTCTATGATGGGTCTGATTATGGATAAGTACAGTGGTATGATGATCTCTCTGGACCTAGGTGCCATGCCCTTTCTTACAAGTTGAGCATCATAGAAGGATTTACTTACTACCTTGGACACATGTTGGATGAAATCTAGGTTACTATCTACATGAGTTCCCAGATCCTTGAATAGTGAATCAACATTTAGGAGTGTTTTACTGATGACATAGTTACCTGGGGCAGTAGACTTTTCAAAAGCTACAATGGTGCATTTCTTGGTATTGCGTTTTAAGCCATGGGTTTGACATCAAACATTTGTATGTGTTAGACCTTCCTGAAGGGTGATCTTGTGTTGGGGGATTCAGTGATTGCTCCCAGTTTGCTATAATCTGTGCCGTTGATTAGGCAGAGGCCTTTGACATTGGCTTTGACATTTGAGAAGTAGATACTAAAGAGAAGTTGGAATAGCACAGAGCTCTGGGAGCTTCACTGCAGACCAGCCTCTTTGTGTAAGCTTCCTCACTGATTCTAACCTCCTGTATCCTATCAGTAAGTCAGTTAGCTATCCAGCATATTATAAAGGGGTTTATACCTAGTTGCATAAGATTGTCAGTAATGCCCAAGTGTGGTATTGTATCAACGGCATTAGCCAGAACTAGGCAGGCAGTAGGCACCATTTTCTCCTCATCCATTGTCTTAGTGAGCTTTTCAAAGAAGTGCACCAAATTCAGTAAGCATGACCTTCCTTTGACAAAGCCAAACTAAGATGGATCAAGTGGCTAGAGGTCTCCTATGTTCCTGTTGATAATTTCCATGAGAATTCTTTCCATGGCTTTGCAAATAAGATTAGTTAGACTAATGGTTCTGTAGTTTCCAGGATCTGTTGCAGGCCCTCCCTTATGAAGGGAGATGACCATTGCAGTCCTCCATTCATGTGGCACAAGGCCTGGTTTAAGACTAAAGTTATATAATGACTCCAAGGGTCCTGATAACTTAAATTTAAGACATCCTGGGATGTTATCAGAGCCCATTGAAACCATGTTCCTGGCTTCAGCAACTACAACCGGTACATTCTCCCTAGTTATGGTTGGAGGAGTTATATTACAGGGTATTTTCTGGGAATGGTTGATTGTGAGAGTGGGCCTGGGGACAAAGTTGGAACTTAATTTGTTATCTAACAAGTTTGTTATATCACCAGGCTCAGTGAATGTGGCACCATTAACAACCAGTTCAACACATTACAGTATGCTGTGTTGAGGTTTCTGACATAGCTAAAGAAGGCTCTTTCACTGGGGAGGCTATCTTAAATTAAAAGTTATCTTTGCTTCACCTAATTAGCCCTCTTATTTGCTTATTTAGTTTGATGAGAGAGTTTTTATCCTTAAGGAATTTGCCCTTCCTGATTTTTGCCATATTTTTTTTTCTTTTTTTGTTCAGCCTGTTTAATTTGGGATATCACCAGGTCAGTTTGATTCTAGGGGTAGTCCAGGGATTACTTCTGGTTGGTACAGTAGCCTGTATGCAGCCACTGACATGGTTGCACAGAGTTAGCGTTCTAAGAGTATTTCAGTATATGCTGTTGTATTCTCAGGGTTTGGAGGGGCACTGAATTTTGACAATCATCACTTAATAAAATGTTTATATTTTTGTGTTGTTATGCATTCCATATCTGAGATCCTTTGCCTGTTTGTCTCTTCAAATATCTTTGGAGGTGCATTTCTTATTTTGATTAGTTTGGCTTTCATCTTAAATATTTATATATCTATCTATATATATATATATATATATATATATATATATATATATATATATATATATATATATATATATATATATATATATGTATATATAAAGAGAGAGAGCATGGTACCAGATCTTTTTTTTCTTTTCCAAGTCCAAGCTTATTTTTTTATTCCTTTTAAAAAGCTTTAGCTTTAGCTTTTGCTTTTTACATTTTCTTACTTCTTCTATCACTTCTTTTCCTGGTGGACCAGTATTACTTTGTCTAAGTAATGCCTTTTTGATGATCTGTTCTATTAGAGGAACATGCATTTTTCTTTGTTGCTTTTGACCTCTTTTGATATGGAAGTATTTATCTTTCTTCTAATGTCTGTCTCAGTTTTTTTAGAATATCCTCTATCACTAATGTAAATGAATGTTTTGTATACACTCAACTGGTATCATGTATTTTGACAGCAGTAAAGTGAAGAGTTGTTGATGGGTTTCTTTATTGGTTGTGTAGCTATATAATGTTAACTGAATGTTTATTTTATGACGACACCTATAGTTACAAAGTAAATTACTTTTTTTATCTAAGGCTGTTGGATTGCTTGGTTCTTGGCTTTATATCTGTATTTTAAAAGATATGAGTGGACTAATGTTTTTGTTTTCAACTCATTATATTTTTTATACCTGTAATTTTCATCTCCAACTGGCTCAAATCATAGCTGAAAAGTGTCTCCAGATTAGCCTACCTAGTAAATGTAAAAAGGAGTGCAACTAGCGAAAACGGATAAACTTGAATAGGATTAAAACACTCTTCCTTTATTAAAAAAACTTCAATTAAAATAACATTGGTTCTACCTAGTAAATGTCCTACCAGCCAAACAAAGATACAAACAAAAAACTATTAAGAACTGTGATAGGAGAATATATTGATAATGATATTTAAATGCACCTTTGCAGACATTCCTGTAAGCTGTTGTAGCCCATGTCAGTTGATGAAAACAATAATGACAATGATGATGGTTTTGTGTTTAGAAGAGTTAATTTTGGTTGTGGTTATACATTTTGGCCTTGTTCATGAGTGTTTTATATGTGCTTATTAAGGGGAATTAAAGCTCCCTTGCATTAGATTTCTAGTTCTGCAGTGTTTTGTTTCTCTTGCTAATTTACTTTGTATTGATGACAGTAAATCATAAAGAGGAAAGTTACTTTCTTACTTTGTTCTGTAGATGAAGCAGAAGACGTAAAAAGTTATTGTAGGGCTCTGTCTGGATCTTGTCAGGAAGTAACTGGTGACTACTTACTGGCAGTGAGTTCATTTATTATGGAGTATTTCTTTGTACTGGCAAAATATGGTATAAAACTCATTTGCAGGGGTGGATTTCTGTTACTTGGTAAGTATTGTTATTATGGTATTATTGTCATTTACTAAGAAAAGGACTTGTGTAATGTAAATATCTCAGGAGAGATTATAAACTGAAGTAAACCAAAACTAGTTCGCATAATGCTCCTTCAGTACCAATATTCTCAATTCCAGCTCCAAAATATAAATAAATTAAATGATCAGCTAAATATATAGTAATTAAATGATATTGATTAAGTGCTTTTGTCCTTTATTAACTTTACAATTGACTTCATCAGAACCAATTACCCAATGTTCAAAGTAGATTATTCAATTTTAAAATTTAATTGAGTTTAGTTAATTCATTGGAACTGAGAATATCAGTACTGAGGGAGCACCATGTGAGCTATTTTTGGTTTACTTCGGTTTGAGTTTACAGCTGAACAGACACACGCTCTTTATTCCTGGTTATGAGTTTATAAACTGTCTTGTATGGCTGCCTGTTTTGGGATGAGTCTGTAAATGTTGCAAGCGTTATATTTTGAACAGTATGTGGGAGAATTCATCCATCTGTTGTCAGTTTATGGTGAAGTCCCATAAGATGATTATATTTTGATTTTTGTTATAGTGAAGCATGTCACTTAAATGGAGTAAATGCCTTTGATATAAATAAGGAGTCAGTGATATAGTATTTTTTTGTTTGTATGTTTATTTCCTATTATATATTTGTACATTAGTAGAAGTATGGCATTTAGGTGTGTTGATGTGAGAATTACCAGGGATGGAATGGCATTATATATGTGAAGTAGTTCACCTTCCTCTGAACACATTCCAGGCCATCTGAATTAAAAGATAACATAATCTTGAGAGACAAGGTAGGGGATGTTGTGGGATGCCTTGAGCTAGGATTAATTTCTGGCTATAATACCTAAGCATTGTAATGACATTCATGGTTCAGTGACTTTATGTGCAATAGTTGCAGCACTAAGACAGACAATTTAATTTGTTTCTGAAGATTGAAAGGGTATCATTTGAGCAAGACTTAGGTTCAATGTCTCCTGAGAGGTATGACATACTGAAGAAAAAAGGAACAGAAACTTAGAATAAAGACAGAATACAAATGGTGGAATTACAAAATGCGTCTGATAAGAAGGCTTTATTTCAGGGAGTTAAACTAGATAACATAAATATCGCTTCTGGTGAGCATGTGTAGTGGAAGATAAAGGAGTGTGCTTTAGGTAGGTTTTTTTTTTTAGTTCTGGGAGATTATGAGTCAAGATTATGCTACTTTGTAGTGAGATGAGTAAAATGAGGATAATTACCGAATGTGGTTTAATTATATTTGCATCTGCAGCTTAGAACAGAAATTTTCTTTTATTAATGTATTTTGTTATTGGGTTTTGCAGTGAGATAGTAGAAAGCTAGGCAAATGATAATGTAGACTGTGAAAAGAGAGAATGGAAAAATAAGAGCTCAATTAAAGTGTTATCTTGCTAGCAAGATACAACTTTCAGTAGTGCACGTACACTAAATTATTTACTTTTAATTGATATTTAGATTTAAGTGCAGTGTAACTTCTGAATACAACTTGCAAGTAACATGCAATTACACAACATTAATACAAAAGGTCTTCATGTATTCTCTCCCAGGATGTGAAGGGACAAAGCCCTTAATGTGTCCATGACAACCAATGTTCAGTTAGTGGCATGAAGTTTGGAAGGTCCACATGGGGAAGATAAGACTGAGCAGATTATATCAGTCCACCCACACAGGGGGAGAGAGGGGCAGCCTAGGATTGCTGCAATAAACACTATACAGATCAGATGATTTATATACTGCATTAATTAAACTAATCCTGAATAAGCTGCCAGCTCTTCAAAGGAAACACAAACATAACAAAGACACAGACACACACACACACACACACACACACACATGCACACACGCACACATGCACACACACACACACACACACACACACACACACACACACACACACACACACACACACACACACACACACAGACACACACACACACACAAACACACACACGTAATTGTTCTCCACAAAGAATTGGCAGCCCTTGGCTACTAAACTCCTTAACTCTGGGAAAGTTAAGTTGGTTAAGATTCAGTTCCAAAAAAGAGAGGTCCAGCACAATGGGTGAAGAATTCGAACCTGTTTATTTAGGTAGCATAAGAGACGAAAAAGCAAACCGGTTTCGGCATCAGCCTTCTTCCGTGCATTAACACAAATACAAATGCCCAATCCTTAAATACATGACATCATTATCATGCACAAAAAATATTGGTTGGATATATCCCTATGAACTTTCATTCAGACCAGGTTTAAACAAACCTCCTAGCCTGATGATCAAACCTGATTCCTTATTGTTTAATGTAGTGTGCCAACAATCTTTAGAAAAATTAAAACCCTGGACCCTATCAATCACAGTGAATGTAAACCTAGCTATCTTATGGGCCTAGGTGTGCTTAAATAGAGCATTAGTAGCTCTCCTGTTCCTGATCTTACTGAGGTGTTTGGAAATCCGAAGCCTCAGTGTTCTAGACGGTGCCCAACATAAAATGCCAAACAGAAACAGGTAGCCAAATACACAATCCATTCGCTGCTGCAATTTCCAAAACATAAAATGTTGTATACCTTCGGGGTGTTGGAACTGGTGAATGTTTTAGTTTTGAATATATGGGGACAGGAGGAACAATGTCCACAAGGAGCACATCCCTTAACCCTATTTCCAAATGTAGTAGATTGTAAGTGTAAGTGGGACCTTACGTTTATAATGGCTAAAGTGGGAACCTAATGCCGGCCCCCTATGGAAAGAAAATGAACAGATGGAAGGCAGGATATCATTAAGTTTAACGTTGGCCTTTAAGATATCCCAATCTTGATTAATAACCCTCTTGAACATCTGGAAATTCCTGCCAAAAGTGGTTACCAATCGTATGGGTTGTTGTTCACCCCTGTCGACATCAGACTTTTTATACTGTAACAGTTCCATTCTAGATTGTTGTCTGACCTGATCCCTGGCCTGACAGATGTTATTGTCTTTATATCCCCTCTGCATGAACTAGTTATGCAGATCTTGTTCAAACCGGGCATAAGAATCCTGAGTAGAACAAATATGGGTCATCCTCAAAAATTGCGACTTGGGTATATTGCGGATGATGTGGGGGGGGGGGGTGAAGACTGCCCACATGTAATAATGTATTGTACTGAGGATATTTTCAAAATACCGCAGTTTGGAGGGTATGATCAAGATTCCTAATAACCATCACATCAAAAATGGTGATGGATTCTTTGTTGGAATTCAAAGTAAATTGTATACCCCATTTGTTCTGGTTGAGGTATTCAACAAATTCTTGTAGGAAAACCAAATCCCCCATCCACACCATCCAGCAATCATCCAAGTAGTGTTGCCAGATGTCAATTTCTTCAAGAAATAGATTGTGTAAAACATCATAAATAAGCTGATGTTCAATATAGCCCATGAACAGATATGCATAAATGGCGGCAAAAGATGCTCCCATAGCCGTACCCTTAACTTGCGAAAAACATTTACCAAAAAAGTGAAATGCATTTTTGGTCAATACGTGTTCAGTTAAACATACCAAAAACATATTAAATCCAGGGGGATAAATGTTAGCCTGATCCAACCAAAATTGCAATGCCTCAAGCCGGGCCAAATGTGGTATGCTAGTGTATAATGAGGACACATCCAAAGTTCAGATTAGCCATTCAGGCTCTAATTGCATGTTCTCAATGATTTGTAAAAAAATTGGTCATGTCCTGAATTCTAGCACGGACTAGGGGCAACAGGGGCTGTAAGTATTTTATCAAATAGGCCGACAGGGGTTCAGTCAATGATCCACATCCAGAGACTATAGGTCTACCTGGGGGATTGGACAAATTCTTGTGAATTTTGGGTAGGAGATACAGATATTGAGATTGGGGGTCAGAAACTGTTAAATGATAAACAGTTTTTTATTAATAATGCCCTCCTCCAAAGCCAAATTAAAAGAATTATCAATCTCTTTCTTGAATTGTAATGTCGGATCTAGTGGCATGCCCATATAGAATTGTCCATCCCCCAACTGTCTCTCCCCTTCCGCCAAATATTTCTCCCAACTCATGATTACTATTGCCCCTCCCTTATCAGCTGGTAATATAACTAGATCTTTTTGGGCTATCAGCTGTTTCATGGCTAGTTGTTCAGACTTAGTTAGATTGTAATTGATGTTTGGCATAAGGGATTGGTTGTAGTGTAAATGTTTTAGCACACAATCTATAAAAAATGCCCACATTTTTATCCATGGGTGGAACAAAATTACTTCTGTGGAACTGAAAATCAGTAGATCTTTGGGTATTTTCTTTGTCCCAAAAAAACAGTCTTAAATTCAATAGTCAACAGAAATTCAAAACATCATTCACCAATGAGTTTTCATAAACAAAAAAGCCAGGCACAAAATTAAGTCCTCTATTAAGTACCTTTATTTCACTTTCTGACAGAACATAGCTGGAAATGTTGTGTACTTTATTTTCCAAACCTAATAAGGTATTATTGGGTCCGACAATTTTCGACATGCCGAAACACCGACGCTAAGAAGACCAACTCGAGAAGACCGACGAGACAGATGATCGACAAGGTGAAATCCCGACAGCCGAAACACCGACATGGGCAATGTGTGAGCGCGATTCGGTAAGTGTGCGATAGTGAGGGATTTAGCGTTAGGGAGCGGACAGGTAAGTGTGCGATAGTGAGGGATTTAGCATTAGGGAGTGGACAGGTAAGTGTGAGATAGTGTGGGATTTAGGGTTAGGGTGCGGGAAAGGTGTGTGTGCGATAGTGTCGGACTTAGGGTGCGGGTAAGGTAAGTGTGCGATAGTGACGGACTTTAGGTGTAGTGGCGGGTTAAGTGAGTTAGGGTTAGGGTGCGGGTAGGGTAAGTGTGTGATAGTGACGGAATGTAGGTTTAGTGGCGGGTTAAGTGAGTTAGGGTTAGGGTGCGGGTAGGGTAAGTGTGCGGTAGTGTCGAACCTTAGGGTTAAGGTTTGGGTTACGGTTAGTGCATGTATAGTTGTGTGTAATATGTAGTTTATGTTTTGTGTGTTGGTGTTTTGAGTGTCAGTGTTATGGTGTTCGGTTTTGTGAGTTGTCGGTTTTGTGCATTTTCGGTGTTTTGGTGTTGGTGTTTTGAGTGTCGAGTTTGTGGCATGTCGGTGTTGTGATAGGGATCCTCATGGATTGGGTGAAATATCTGGCAGAAGGGGAGAGACAGTTGGGGGATGGACAATTCTATATGGGCATGCCACTAGATCCGACATTACAATTCGAGAAATAAATTGACAATTTTTTGAATCTGGTGTTGGAGGAGGGCATTATTAATAAAAAAAAAAAAAACTGTTTATTATTTAACAGTTTTTGACCCACAATCTCAATATCTGTATCCCCTACCAAAAATTCACAAGAATTTATCCAATCCCCCAGGTAGACCTATAGTCTCTGGACGTGGATCATTGACTGAACCCCTGTCGGCCTATTTGATGAAATACTTACAGCCCCTGTTGCCCCTAGTTCGTGCTAGAATTCAGGACATGACCAATTTTTAACAAATCATGGAGAACATGCAATTAGAGCCTGAATGGCTAATGTGCACTTTGGATGTGTCCTCATTATACACTAGCATCTCACACTGGGCTGGGCTTGAGGCATTGCAATTTTGGTTGGATCAGGCTAACATTTATTCCCCTGGATTCAATACATTTTTGATATGTTTAACTGAACACGTATTGACCAAAAATGCGTTTCACTTTTTTAGTAAATGTTTTTGGCAAGTTAAGGGTATGGCTATGGGGGCATCTTTTGCCCCCATTTATGCAGATCTGTTCATGGGCTATATTGAACATCAGCTTATTTATGATGTTTCACACAATCTATTTCTTGAAGAAATTGACATCTGGCAACGCTACTTGGATGATTGCTGGATGGTGTGGAGGGGGGGTTTGGTTTTCCTACAAGAATTTGTTGAATACCTCAACCAGAACAAATGGGGTATACAATTTACTTTGAATTCCAACAAAGAATCTATCACTTTTTTAGATGTGATGGTTATTAGGAATCCTGATCATACCCTCCAAACTGATGTGTTTCAAAAATATCCTCAGTACAATACATTATTACATGCAGGCAGTCATCACCCCCTCCCCATATCATCCACAATATATCCAAGTTGTAATTTTTGAGGATGCGTCATATTTGTTCTACTCAGGATACTTATGCCTGGTTTGAGCATGATCTGCATAACCGGTTCATCCAGAGGGGATATAAAGACAATAACATCTGTCAGGCCAGGGATCAGGAATCAATGCCTTTTTAAAATTTTACAGAGTGTAAAAAAATGGGACCAGAGTGTGCATGTTACCTCTCTTTTATTTCCCAAGCTTTTTCTTGCATCTGTATGATTAACAGAGAGGTAGAGTATGGCTGGTTTAATGCATCTGCTTTATACTATTTTCTCTTTGTCTCCCTTGGTTGAAGAATTAAAGTGTACCTACTTAGTCTGCTATACATTTTGAGATTTTTAGGAGTAAGAACCACTGTCACTCATTTTCATTCAACGAATGCCTAATTTATTAGAAGTTATAACACTGATTCCTGTAATAAAGGTCAGTTGGTGAAAGGCACCTTTGTTCAACTTCATCACACCAAGAAGCCTCCCACCCCGATCCCCCCACCCACACACCAGAGCACACAAACACACTATTTCAAACACTAAACAAGTGTTAGGACAGATTGCATGTCCTTGCCGTCAAATGACTGGCAATTTCAAAAGCTTTGCCCTCTCTGGTAGAGAAATAACATGATGTCCATCCTGGCTAGGCATTACTATATTATGACTGCTTACATTTCCTCTTTACTGAAACTTCCCTGCAGTAAAGAAAACTTTACCTGTAAAGAAAGAGTAGTTTAATAGTGTGACATTTCCATCACAGTCAAGGCAAGAGCATTTACAATAGCTGTGTGGATCAAGAAGGAATTGGAAAGTTCTTTTGATAGGAAGTAATTTTCTGTCAGTTTACAAATTAATTTACCATTTTGGAAAGCAGCTACACTTCCTGTAGACTATACTTTCAGGGTTACTCATCCAATCCCCCTATCCTTTTCTTTAATCACAGCAGGTTTAGGCCCAGCTGAGTACATGATTATATCAGCTTGCATGCCATTCTGACTTTTATCATTACTAAGGATGCTTTCTGTAGGTCTGCACAGGTTTCTGGATAGTGAATATAGAGTCAGGAGCTGCTCGACTACTACAAATTCAATTAACTCCCTGTTATGATATTGGTCATCTGAAGGAACCCTTTTTATTTAAAAACACTAGTGACTGCCAATGATGTGCTTTGTGTTGAGGTGATGTGCTGAATACATTTTGGATTTACCTTAGTTTTGCTGTGACTGAAGACTTTCTAGTTTTCACTTACATGAGTTTCAAGATCGAGTATTGATGTGAGAATGCGCCCACTGATTGACCCGAGTATCGATGTGTGAATGCGCCCACTGATTGAGTTGTGCTGCTTCCTTGATTGCTGCCTGCTTCTCTCCATTCCTGCCCCCATCTCCAGCTGTCCCCAGGATTGTTTGCGTCCCTTCCACATACTAGCCATTCAGTTATGTTCCACTCTACTTCCTACCACAGACATCATCCCTTATCAACCTCTTCTTAACTAACAACACCACAGCATAGCTAACTCTACAACATCTTGGTACTATAAAAATAGTTCACCCATTACACATACAGATGACTAGTATCTGCAAATGTCCTGGAAAAGGAGGAGATACACACACTGTACTCCAGCCCACTTTACAACTACTTAATACTCCCATTACTGTTATGAAAGTAATTCACCAAGTCTTAGCTCTTAAACAGCAATATTCATTACTGCTGTACTATTTCTTGTCTGCCTTGACTCCAACATTCCATATCAATACAGTTAATAGCACAAATTGCCAGCATAGCCTGACAAACATTCATCATGCACTTCTTTCTCATTTTAATATCATTGTCATTTTACACTCTTCACCCCACTTGACGTCTCATGGCAAATCTTTCACTTATCTCCCCACCATTTTCCCTAAAGGCATGCACATATATAGTTTCTTCTCACTTACAATCATGCCCATGTCTTTCCTTTACTAGTTGCCATTTAGCCAACTTTCTCCCCTTAAACTACTTCCTTTTTCATTCGATATTGAATAACTTTGACTTTCAAAACTCATAACCTGCAG
Organism: Protopterus annectens; assembly: GCF_019279795.1. NCBI lineage: Eukaryota > Metazoa > Chordata > Ceratodontiformes > Protopteridae > Protopterus > Protopterus annectens. Next base: position 1,276,802,137 of record NC_056745.1, read on the forward strand.
AAAATAATTACACAATTTGTTTTCAGATTAGCTCTAGTCACCTTCCTACTTCTAATTCAGTTCGGTAGAGACAAAATCCATGTCTATTGTACCAAAAAACACATTTCAGTCTGAGCCCACATCTGTATCAGGTGGTCTACTCAATGCCAATAGCATTAGAAATAAACTGGACCTTTTTCAGCACCAACTCTTCTGACATACTTGTAACCACAGAATCATGGCTTAAAACTGATCAAACTGACCTACTAAATTCCTTTTCAGGACACAATTATACATTTGATGCCAGACCTGGAGAAAGATTATGATGGGCAGCCTACTTCTACAGAAATCCCTCAAAACGTTAACCACTGTTTGTCAAGGAAATTACACTATTGTCACAGAACTTAGCTGGCTCCTAAGAAAGATCCATGCAGACAATAATAATCATCTGTTACTAGTTAAAGCATATATACCTCCTCCTTTTTCATTCATTAAATTCTGACTCTTATTCACAACATCTACAAGTTATCTAAGCAAAAAATTCTAATGATACTTGGTAAATTTAACGTAAATCTTTTTGGACACTTGAATAATGATAGAATTTCCAACAGACCCCAACCTCATACAGCTTATACAAGAACTCACATGGCTAACCCTTCTTTGACAGCATCACACTTTGCCTGACTTCCTGATTACAAAACAACCTACTAATATTTGCTGTGTCATCCCCCACATACCTTGGTGACTACTGCCCCACTATCTTCATAATAGATGACATCAATATTAAACAGCCCCACAAACTTATCCATTTCAAATTTACATCTCCTGCTAAACAGTCCCTTCTTCAAACTCACCCCCTCCACTTTAGACTGGTCACCATTTTCCTGTTAAAACCCCTCACAGACTGTGGAAACTCTGACTTAAATTTTAATTCAGCTACAAGATAAATTATTACAAGACTTCTTATTAAAAAAATGTCTCGCCAAAGTATTTAAATAACTCCTAAAACTATGTTATAATATGTGGCAAATCTGAAAATCTAAACACAACCAAGGCAACAGAAGCCATTTCACCCCCTTTTTGTACCCAAGCTAAACAATCTATCAGAAGACAAAAAGTCAAGCTTCATAAAGCCAAATATTTTGTTTTACATACACCAAAACACATCTAACAAGAGGATAATCCCCTCACAAGTCAACAAAAAATCCCAAGCAGTAACAATCCTCAAAACATCATTCACTGCAAGGTCCTTCTCCCCATATGACTTCCGATATGAAATTAGCATCCCCCCTCTTCCTTCTATCCCAGATTCATATTCCATCAACATCACCCTTCATTTCAGCTTCTACTTTAAACAGATCAAAGCAAAATACATTGAACCACATCTTGAATAAATTGCTCAAGACTTTTCTATGTGTTAAGGTAACTTATGTCTAAAGCTCCTTTATCACTGTGGGAATACATAACTTATCATTCTGTGCTAAACATCTTTAGCTTTTACCTTACCTTAGACTTAATACTAAAATTACGGAGGATTGCTATTGTAAAAACACTGAAAAGGCAATGCAAAGCTTCAAAAGCCTGAAGCTTTCACCCATTCACATCTTACTCCTGCTTAGGAAAATAATGCAGAGGATAATACAAGCAACCTCCTGTCATATTCACAACAATACCACCTTTTCTTTCATAAACAACATAGGTTCTGGTCAAGTCGAAGCATTCTGACATCTCTCTGAGCCTGGCTGATGATATGTTTTTTAACGTTCATAAAGGCAATCTTGCTAGTACTGTCTTTAATGATCTAAGATGTGCATTTGACCTGGTTGATCATTTCTTTTTCTTAAACTATATGACAGAAATTGGTGTTAAACACCACCGCATCAGAATGGTTCCAAACTTTCTCACCAATTATCAGAGTGAAGATTGAGATATACCACTCAACCTACTATATATGTTCAAAATAGGAACAGAGGCCTTTGTAAAGAAGACACATCTAGCTAAAATCTGGACATCTAAATAACATAAAATTTGACTACCAAATAGTGTAGGACTTTTCCTGCTTCCATTAGGAATGGAGGCTACTACTTAGAAATGCATATTTAAAAACAGAAGGTGAAAAAGTGAGGACAATATAAACATTATCAAAGAGACACTGTAAAATCTGTAGATTTTAATAAACTGTATTGTAAAATTATATGACACAAAGTCATTTTTTTCTTAAAAAAGGAGGATGAAAGATGTGCGCCATCTTTCTTTACACTTTTGTTGCCACTCATATGTTGGTTATGTATTGTGGTTTTCTGTGTACTAGGCAGCTTTAAAAATCACATGAAATGAAGGACTAAACCAAGCCTGAAAAATAAGGATATACCTTCAAGAATAGACGTAGCAGGGGCAGGGGCAAATCAGCCATGAAAATAGCAATATTCTTCCAAAATAAGGACAGTTGAGAGGTCTGGTACAGGGACATTATTTTCAAATGAGGTGACCATCATCAAATGGGAATCCTAAGGGTCCCTTCTTTACTCTATTTTCATCAATAAACTTCTTGTTAACCTGTCACATCTGCTCATCATTTTTATTTCACTGATAAGCTAACATATAGGTCTAGCTCCTCACACGCAGACACTCAACAATTGCAAAATTACCTTCTCACTCTCTCTTCTTGACAACACCAACAAATTACTATTAAACTGTAACAAAGCTATACTCTCAGACCCCAATTTCAATGTAGCCCTAGGAGTAAGCAACAATGTACTAAGCATAGCTTTTCCATCTTAGTGCCCACACTTTGATAATCTCTATTTAGCTAATTTTAAAGACATTACTAAATACTGTAACTTCAGGCCACAACTGAAAATGTATCTTTTCAGATAAGGCAGGCAGAAATGCTTCAGTCTTGACTATAGCACCAAACTGTTTTCACACCTAGTATAGGTTCATAAGTAAATACTAAGCAACCAGCCTGTAGACTATTACAAGCCTAGCTAATAACCAGAAAGTGATTGGAGGTCAGAATCAAACACTGCATTTTAAGTCTGTGAGATGAAAACCTTAATTATTGCATTTACTCTGCAGTTCTGAATGAAAAATCGTCAGTACTCTCTTGCCACTACATGAAGAAGCAGCTCAGGGGCTTCACAGGTGCAGCAGCTGGCTTTCAGCTTCTATTCTAGCGTACAAGTCCCCAGTGGGGAACCCTTACACAAAATATTACACTTAAAATGATTACTATTTATTTGGGGTTTAAGTAGTATTGCTCTGAATGAATGTCACTATTGTAAAGATTAATTTATCCTAAATAGTTTGTCATTTACAGTTTTCTAGTAACACTTATGGTTCCAGAGATACAGATTTTTTTTGAACTGCAAGGTGATAACTTCATATTTTTTAAAGGCTAAAGCCGGACTCACTAGGTGTTAAAAGTACACACTCAAAAGAGTTGTACTGGAGGGAAAGAGTTTAGAAACCCATTATTTTTTCTAATATCAGAAGTTTAATTTGGCTATTTGGGGCTATTTTTGTGAGAAAGTGTACTTACTGTTCATGTAAACTTTGTGTGTTTTATGTCAAAGTTGAATATTGGGAAGTGTTTTACTTGGGCAGAAACCTATATGGGGTATGTTAGTGCTTATGTTCACTGTGTGACAACTCACCTGCCATATTTTGTTCTGTCAGTAAAATGTATGTAAAGGGGTTTCATATATGGTTCCATAAAGTATTTTTCCTTCAACTATGACAAGATCTCTCTTTTGTTGGCTACAATATTATGTATATATTGTATATTTTGTAAATAATTTATAGGTTCATAGTTTCATAGGTGTGTACTAGGCTAATGGCCCTGGAGCCTTTACAAGCCTAGCCCATAGGATTACCCTGGCAACGTGCCACCCGACCTTAGTTTCCAGTGCCTCTATCGAGTAGAGCCACTGGAGTGATCCCTGGGGTGAATTTTCTATTTCCCATCCATTCATCAAGATTTCTCTTGAAGAGGGCCAGTGAAGTGCTCTGTTTGACATGTATGGGAAGTCTCTTCAATAGCATGGGCAGTCTCTAGGTTATGAACCTGTCCCTCTTAGCACATTCTGCTGATTGTGAAAGAGGTTGAGGTCTCTGGAGCGTGTGGTGCTGAGGGATTGGGATTTCTTTAGATGTAGCATTTCTAACAGAGCTGGGTCAGACATGACTTTATAAGTCAAGCAGAGATCCTCTCTAATAGGTGATATGAGACACAGAATAGTTGGAGTTTTTTGAGTCTGTCCATATAGGACATGTGTTTAAGGCCTAGGATCCTCTTTGTGAGGTACTTTTGTGGCCTCTCCAGTTGTTGCAGGAGTGTAGTGAGGTACATGCCAAATGGGGCATTGTACTCGATAACTGGCCTAATGAGGGAAGAGTAGAGGGAGACAATGACCTCTTTCTTCCTGGATGCAAAACTCTTAATAATGAGATCTGCCACATAGAAGGACTTTCTGACCACAGTGGCAGTGTGGTGGTCAAAAGAGAGGTTGCTGTCAACCTGTGTTCCCAGATCTCTTATAACACCTTCTGTGTTCAGTGGACTACCACCGATGTGCTAGTTCATGTGAACTGAGTTTTTTCCAAAGGGGATGACGACACATTTTTTGGCATTGAGCTTAAGGCCATGGTTCTGATACCAGTCGTTGGTCTCAGTGAGGCCTTTCTGTAGGATGTCAGCATCACTTGGGGAGTTAATAATGGCTCCCAACTTGCAATCATCTGCAAACTTTGTCAGCCAGAGTCCCTTCATGTTGGACTGGGCTTCGGAGAAGTAGATACCAAACAGGAGAGGACCCAGGACCAATGCCTGTGGGACTCCACTCGTGACTGGCCAGCAGTCTGACTTGGAGTCAGCTGCTTTCACACTGTGGGTTCTATCTGTGAGCCAGTTTATAACCCACCTAATGATGTAGGGGCTGATGCCTAGCTTAATGAGTTTTTCTATGATTACTGAGTGGTGAATGGTATCAAAGGCCTTGGCCAGATCAAGGTAGGCTGTATGAACCACCTTGCTTTCATCCACAGCTCTGGTGACTAACTAAAAGAAGTCGACCAAGTTGAGCAGGCATGATCTACCCTTCACAAAACCAAACTGTGCAGGATCCAGAGTTTGGAGATTCCCTATATCCTTGTTTTTTAGGTCCATGATGATGCGTTCCATAGCTTTGCATATCAGAATTGTCAGACTAATGTGGTGATAGTTCCCAGTGTCTGTAGTCACTCCTCCTTTGTGGAGAGGGATGACTATAGCAATGCGCCATTTGGTAAGGACAAAGCCTGAGGTGAGGCTGTGATTGAACAGGGCACACAGGTGAGGTGTCAGTTCACTCTGTAGTTCATGTAGAAAACAGCCAGGGATGTTGTCAGGTCCCATAGAAGCTGTATTCTTGGCCTTGGACAGTTCTGTTTTAACCTGTGCTGCAATAATACTGGGTGCCTAGCAATCTACTGGTATTGTGATTGGTACTTTGGGGGGAGGGAGAGGGGAAAGGTTGGCACTGAATCTGTCAGCCAGTATATTGGCAATATCTGCTGGCTCGGTATAGGAGGTACTATTATGCAGTAGCTCAAATCAAATCTAGGTATTACTGTGGAAGTTCTTTACATAACTAGAGAGGCCTTGTGGTTGTCTTTACTATCTGCTGCAATTCTGTTTTCATAGCTAGCTTTAGAGGATTTGATGAGGGATCTCAACTTTTTGTTGAGGCTGATAACTGAGATTTTCCAGTCTTGGGACGTCACCTTATTCTGCATCAGTTTCCTCCTTCTGTTGTAGAGTTTGTTTATGGCAGGGGACCACCAGATTGGCTTCCTTTTTTCAGAGGAGAGCATCTTGGTTCTATTGGGTATGGCAAGATCCATGTATTTGTGTACTTGTTTGTACAGTGCATTGATGTATGACTCGGTCATGGAACTATTCTTCATTTGCATGGGTGCCATGAAGCTAGCCACCTCTGTTCTTAAGAGCCTAAAGTTAGCTTTGGAGAAGTTTTTCATAGTGGTTACCTTTGCGGAGGGTGGGGGGTGGGAGGGATGTGGATTTCCAAGGTGATTAGTTTGTGGTCAGATCTAACCAGATAGGAATTGACTAGTGGTGTAGAGCAGTGGTCGCACATGTTAGTAATGACCAGGTCAAGGATGTTGCTACCTCTAGTGGGGGTAAGAATGAGCTGGTCTAGGTCATTGGAATTAATGAATACCAAGAAATATTGGGCAAGTGTATTGGTACATGAGTAGTTTTCCCAGTTAATGGAGGGGTAGTTGAAGTTTCCTAGTATGAGTGTGTTAGGTTGGACCCTAATATTTTCCAGGGTGCTTAGGAATGTGGAGTGAGTGTCTTGGGACATGGTTGGGGACCTATAACAGGCTATGACCTGAATTACTGTCTTACCCAATGTTAGCTGCACCTGAAGTATCTCTGATGCATTATGTTAGGTTATCAGTCTGGAGGTGTACACATCCTTTATGAATATGGAAACACCACCACCTTTGGAGCTTCAGTCCAAGTTCTGGGGCTGAAAGGTGTGGAATGAGTTATAGCCTGGTAGTGCAGGGGTGCTTTCTGCTGCCTTGAACCAGGTCTCTATTACAGCACAAATGTCAATGTTGTCCATTTTAAGGAGTGCTTTGAGTGAGTGCATTTTGAGATTTAGACTTCTAGCGTGGAGCAGCATGACCCTCAGATTGCATATGTTTGTAGCTGTTATGGTGGTAATTTGGTCTTTGGAACACCACCTAAAAAAAGGACTAAAGGGGTGGCAAGAGCTGTGGCCAGTATTCAGAAGCCCAGGGGTGACACATGCAGGCCATCTCTGGAAAAGCCTTGAGGTCTGTCAATCATGTCATCCCAGGCAGACAAATACTGGATCCCCTTAGAATGACACCAGAAACTTAGCCAATTGTTGAAATCAATCATTTTCTGCTTGTACTGTGGTATCATTCTGGGCGATGGTAGGATGTTGTTCAGGGCTAGGATCATACCTGCATGGGCTACATAATCCAAGAGCTCCTCCATGTCTCTTTTCGTGTAGTCCAGGGAGGTATGTCTCTGGTCATTCACACCCACATGTACAATGACAGAGTCATATTTGTACCAGTTAAGGGACCTAAGTGCGTGCATTATATGGTGGATCCTGGCACCTGACAGGCAGCTGACTGTTACTTTGTCCTTATTTAACCTAGTGAGTGGGACATCAGTGTGCCTCACTATCGAATCACCTATGACTAGTGTGCTGGGCATGCTGTTTTGCCTTAGCGGCTTTGGTTGAGTGGCACACTGTTTAGGAGAGTTATGTGTCTCATGATAAGTGTTGTGTTGTGGTGGTTAAGTGCGTTTCTGCCTTGGAGGTCTCTGCTATTTGGGTAGATTTTTATTGAGAGCCTCTGCAAAGGTGAGTGTGTGGTTTGTGTTTTGTGAAGGCAGTGCTGCTGTGCATTCTGGAGAGTTATGTGTTCCATGTGGTGTGCTGCAAGTGTCAACCTTCTCCTCTTGACCAGCTTACTCCAGTCTTTGCTGGAGAGTGCGTGGTTTCCAGTTAGGATATATAAGTGCATCTCTTGCAAGTCTGAGTGTTGGGAGGTAAGAGGAGAGGGTTGTTGGTGTACATGAGACAGTTGCTACATTGTCTCAGGATGCCCAAGTTCACCAGGTTAACAGGAGAAAGCACAGAGAACTGACCTTTAGACATGCCTGGAGAGCTGGGCATTAATAAAGTACTGGAGCTGTTTCCTTGTAGAAAGTTTAATGCTGGTAGCATTTTTGTGTGCTACAATAATTGCTGCAGGAAGTCTGGTATGGTAAATTGCTAGACTAATAAGCCAGTAAAAGTGCAGGAGAGGAGAGAATGAGCAGATCCAAGGGAAAATTGAAGAGCAGACTTTGGCACCTTTCAAAACCTTACAAACAGTCCTGGATACAGCAAATCTGTATCTGGACTAGACTAGTTACAGGAAAGGCAGGAAACAAGTGCACTGCAGGATTTAAAAACAGAAATTTGAAAGAGATGGGAAAATTCCCAAATGGCCAATAAACTACAAATTCTGGGCCAGAAACCACTCCTCTTGTGGTAGATAGGCTACTAGTGCTTACCACTCCCACTGATAAGCTAGAAGGCTTCTGTCCAACACAGAAAGGCTTGGGGAGGGGCTCAGAAGCTTACAAACCCTCTTGGATACAGCAAATCTGTATCTGGGCTAGACTAGTTATAAGAAAGGCAGGAAAAGTGCAAACGCCACCTTTTAGAACAGAAAGTTGAAGGAGATGGAAAAAACTGCCCAAACGTCCAATAAACTACAATTTCTTGCCCAGAAACTGCTCCTCTTGTGGTAGATAGGCTACCTAGTGCTTACCACTCCCACTGACAAGCTAGAAGGCTTCCCTCCGACACAGAGAGGCTTGTGGGGCTCAGAAGATTACATATAGTCCTGGATATAGCAAATCTATATCTGCACTTGACTAGTTATAGGAAAGGTGGGAAACAAGTGCAAATGTAGGCTTTTAAGCCAGAAAGTTGAAGGAGATAGAAAAAAGTGCTCTAATAGCCAATAAACTACAATTTCTGGGCCGGAAACCACTCCACTTGTGGTAGATAGTCTACCTAGTGCTTACCACTCCCACTGATAAGATAGAAGGCTTCACTCAACCCAGAAGGGCTTGGAGGGCTCAGAAGCTTACATACAGTCCTGGATACAGCAAATCTTTATCTGGACTCGACTAGTGCCAGGAAAGGTGGGAAAAATGCAAATGCAGACTTTTAGACCAGAAAGTAGAAGGAGATGGAAAAACTGCCCAAATGGCCAATAAACTACAATTTCTGGGCCAGAAACCACTCCTCTTGTGGTAGATAGGCTATAGTACTTATCACTCCCACTGACTAGCTAGAAGGCTTCCCTTCAACACAGAGAGGATTGGGGGGGGGGGCTCAGAAGCTTACAGACAATCTTGGATACAGCAAATATGTATCTGGACTAGACTAGTTATAGGAAAGGTGGGAAACAAGCACAAATGTGGGATTTTAAACCAGAAAGTTAAAGGAGATGGAAAAAAGTGCTCAAATGGCCTATAAACTATAATTTCTGGATCAGAAACCACTCCTCTTGCAGTAGACAGGCTACCTAGTGCTTACCACTCCCACTGATTAAGCTAGAAGGCTCCCCTCAATGCAGAAAGGCTTGGGAGGCTCAGAAGCTTACAAACAGTCCTGGATGCAGCAACACTGTACTGGACTAGCCTACTTACAAGAAAGGTGGTAAACAAGTGCAAATGCGGGCTTTTAGACCAGAAAGTCGAAAGAGATGGAAAATGATCCAAATGGCCAATAAACTACAATTTCTGGGCAAGAAACCACTCTTGTGGTAGATAGGCTACCTAGTGCTTACCATTCCCACTGATAAGCTAGAAGCCTTCTCTCCAACGTAGAAAGGCTTAAAGGCTTGGGGGGCTCAGAAGCTTACAAACAGTCCTAGATACAGCAAATCTGTAACTGGACTAGACTAGTTACAGGAAAGGCAGGAAACAAGCTTAGAATTATTTATTTATTTATTTTTGTTACAGAAAAGCAGCTAAAACAGCATTAAAAACAATTCAAGTGCAGTGCAAGCCAGCACACTTGAGTGTGTAGCAATATTAAAGTAATTTATTCAAACTGTATTCTGAACTGAATTCAGTTATTGTTTAATTCAACCCTGAACAGTTAAAAAGTGCCAAAAATATACTTATCAGCTGAGATGCACACTCAGTCAGAACACAAAGTAAAGTGGAAAGGGAGAAAGGAGAAACAGAAGATAATTCAAGGTTAAGGGCCTAAGTGGGTTGGCCTACTCAAATGTTCTCTCTGTATTAGGAAGAATGAGCTAATGACACTAGACTGGCATAGAGCTGGGATAGAGCTGAACAGATGGGACTGGTAGGAGTATCTTAAATCAAAATATGATCTCACTGTACTTGGTTCAGTGAGTGAATGAGATGGACCCAGGAGGAGTGTTCAAACACAAATTTACAGGAGGGTGGGCAATTCCAGTGCCACCAAGATTAATACCACAACAAGAACAGGGAGAGAGGGTGGAAAAAAAGAAGTTATGTTTTACCATAATGTTCCATCTGTGTTGTTCATCTTCTTTCATTCATCACTGTTTGGTTTGGTTCCGAGCCCTCGGAACTGAGTTGGCCTTTTTACCAAGCTTGCGCTTGCCAAAAAAACTCTTGAGCTAAGTCTCTACCCAGAATGCCCTTCTCCCTGTTACCTCAGATTGAGTTTGCTAGAGAAAGAGAAGTAAAGCCAAGGCCACTTCTGCGCAAATACCCTAGGACACCACTTAGACCCAAAGCATCCCCCCAGGAGCCTTTGGATGGGGAAGGAGGATGGGAAGTGATGAATGAAAGAAGATGAACAATGCAAATGGAATGTTATGTTAAGACATGACTTCTTTATCTGATGTTAATCTTCTTTCCATTCATCACTGATGGGACAGAATCCCAAGCTACCTTGAGGTCCATGGGTGGCCCTTATGGAAGAAGATTCCTGAGTACCATTGAGCTGAAGGCAGCTCTCCCTCTGGAGACCAAGTCCAATTTGTAATGATTGATAAAGGTATGAGGCTTACCCCAAGTAGCTGCTGTGCAGATGTCATCCATGGAAGTCCTGGAATGGAAAGCTGCAGATGTTGCCATAGATCTAGTGGAGTGAGATTTAACTTTTGGCATAGGTTCATTACTGAGGGACTAGATGAAATTTATGCAGTCCCTTAGCCATTTTGATAATGTAACCTTGGAAACAGCCTCTCCCATTATGGGTCCAGAGAAGGAGATGAAAAGCTGTTCAGATTTACGGATAGGTTTGGTCCTGTCTAGGTAAAATCTCAGTTGTCTATGTACATCTAAGGAGTGAAGGCAGTACTCTCCTCTATTGGCAAAATTTAAAAAGAACACTGGTAGATCAATGGTCTGGTTTATGGAGAATTCAGAAACAACTTTGGGGAGGAAGCATGGATTCATCCAAAGTTATACTCTGTCTTTATGAAAGACCAGATAGAGCCTCTTGATATACAATGCTTGCAGCTCCGAGACCCTTCTGGCAGATGTGATGGCTACCAAGATCAAAGATTTCCAAGACAAAAACTTTAGGTTACACTTCGCAGCAGGTTCAAAAGGTTTTTGAGTCAAAGACTGAAGGACTAAAATGAGGTTCCATGGTTCCACGGGCTGTCTGACAGGAGGCCTTATATGAGAAGTCCCCTTGAGGAAGGCCTTGCATAGGCATAAATAAATAAGAGGGGTGCCATCTATGCCATTGTGGAAATTGGAAATTGCCGGTAGATGTACTCGTACGATAGAGGCAGAGGCTCCATTATCAAAAAACATAGCCAAGTAATGAAGCACTGCAGTTGCTAGAGCCGAATACATTTCTAGCATGTTATCCTTGGACCAGATGGAGAACCTTTTCCATTTATCCTGATATATTCTTCTGTTGGATGGTTTATGAGAGGCCAGAATGATGTCTTGAACAGGCAAGGAGAGATTAGCTTGCCTGGTGAATAATGGAAGTGGAGAAACCAAGCTGTCAGCTTGAGACTGGACAGATTTGGGTGACTCAATTTTTGGGGGTGAGTAATCAGATCTGGTAGAGGGCCCAGAATCCATGCTGGGTATACTAGGTGAGGCCGAAGGAACGGGAATTAAACTTGTCGAGGCCAGAACGGAGCTATGAGGATCACCTTGTATCTCAATTGAAGAGCTTTTTTTAGAAATTGTAAATTCAGAGAAATGGAAGGATAAGTGTAAAGAAGTCCTGTGGGCCAATCGTAGATCAGAGCATTCCTCTGTGACTCCCCCTCTGGAGGGAAGTAGGGTGAAATAGCTGCTGCACTTGTTGTTCAATGGGGACGTGAAAAGATCACAGCATGGCTGGCCCTAGTGGCTGAAGATTTCTGTCATCACCTTGGGGTTGAGAGACTACTTGTGAGGCATGAGGATGCATCTGCTCAGTTTGTCTGCAATAATATTGGAGCTCCCCAGGATATGCGTTGCTACCAGAAAGTGGTTGAAAGCTATTGCCCACTGCCAAATTCTCATGGTTTCTTGACATGGGGGTAGGACTTGGTTCCTCCTTGCTTGTTGATATACCAGACCACTGATATATTGTTTGACTGAATTGCAATTGTCCCAGAAGGGAGAGCTGAATGAAAGACCTGCAACACTAACAGCACAGCTCTCAGTTCCAGAACACTGATATGCAGGTTGGCCTCTGAGGTGGACCATGTGCCTTGGACCACCTTTCCCTAGAAATGGCCCCCCTACCCAATTAGGGAAGCATCCATGATCACAATGGCTGTGGGCTGAGGGGATTGAAATGGGTGATTCCAAAGTTCTATGTCTGGCCTCATCCACCTGAAGGGGTCCTGTTTGCAGGAGTTGGTTATTCGAATCTGGTAACAGAGGGGGTGATGGTTTGGGAACCACTGACAAAGAAGGAGCCATTGCAGGATCTGCATATGTAGCTTTGCTAGAGGCACTATTGGGATAGAAGCTGCCATAGAGCCTAGGGCCTGAAGAATTTCCCTTGCTGGGACTTTATTTATTTTATTTATTTATTTATTTATTTCCAGTTTGGTGACTGGGGAGGTCCAGTGGGCTCAAAGAGCCCATTTTCAGTGGAGGCCCGGGAAGAAAAGCTCCATAGTACAAAGTATAAACTACATAATTCAGAATACATAGTACAAAGTAAAAGCTACATAAATCATAGTTAACAAAATACAATACACAGTTGCAAAAAGTGCAGTAGACAACTTGTAAGTGTTAAATAGCAAACTAAGAACAGTTGAACTGCAACATATATACAATATATAATACATATTTACATGTTTGTAGGTTGAGAACAGTAGTAGAGAGTAGAATTTGTTCATAGGTTAGAAATGTCAGATAGTGATCTGAAAGTACTTATCAAGGGATAGATCCCTGGTAAGTAAGGAAAAACTAGGACTTTGAATGTGATAAAAGTGATCATGTGTTAAGGAAGTTAGGTAGGTAGAGTGCAATTGCACTTCTAACTATGGGAGAGGTAGGAATGGAGCTGGGTTTTGAAGAGTTCAATGTTTTCAGAGATTCTTAGAGATGGAGGGAGAGAGTTCCATTTTTTGGCTAAGGTAAAGGATAGAAGTAGCTGCCCAGTGGGACGATTTGGTTTATACATGGAGATTAGGTTTTGGTGGGCAGATCATAGGGATCTGTGAGGGGAGTATGAAGGTAAGATGTTAGCAAGTGCTGGACATGTATTAGGTTTGAAAATAAGCTTGTGGGCTGTACAGAGTTGGAGGTAGTCCAGGTAATTGGGAAGTTCTAGCCATTGCAGCTGGTGGAGAGGTATACAGTGGTGAGTAGAGTATTTGGATGAAGCTGAAAACTTTGAGATTTTATTGTAGCAGGTTTCCAGTTTAGAAGAGTTGGAGGAAGATAGGTTGGTTAGTAAGGGAGCACCATACATCAGAAAGGGTAGTAAGTAGGTTGAGGCAAGGGTCTGTCTAGTTGAGGGGGAGAGGCAGTGTGAGTGTCTGTACAGCATGCCAAGTTTCTGATGGGTTTTCTAGTTGAATATGGGTATCAAATTTTAGTTGCTCGTCAATAGTAACCCCAAGAAGTTTGGCAAAAGGAACAATTTCTATAGTGGAGTTAGCATGGCTAATAATTTTGAAGGAGGTTTTGTCAAGAGGGATAGATTTTGATGGGGAGAATAATAGGATTTTAGATTTGTTGCCATTTAGGGAGAGTTGATTTTGAAGCATCCAGTTTTCAATAGTTGAGAAAGCAGATTGAGTTTTAGTTTGCAGCTCAAGGAGGTTGGAGGCAGAGCAGACTAGTGTTGTGTCATCTGCATATTGTACTATTCTGGTGTTGGGAATTGATTAGTGGACGTTATTAATGAAAATGTTAAAGAGCATAGGGTCGAGTATGGATCCCTGGGGTACCCCGGTTGGGGTTGGAAGGAATGCAGAGGTACCAGTTTTCCATTTCATAGCCTGAGATCTATCAAGATGTAGATGCTAAACCAGGTAATGGTGTTTTGTGAGAGGTTAAGTTTAGAAAGGTGGGTAAGAAGGTGGGTATGAGAGACAGTATCAAAAGCTTTGGAGAGGTCAAGGAGGACTGTGGATACTAGATTGCTGGAGTCACGGGCTTGGTTTACTATGTCTAAAAATGAAAGAAGAGTTGTAAATATGCTATGGCCAGGACAGAACCCATGTTGTGTTGGGGTGAGGAGTCGGTTATTTGTAAGGAATGTCATTAGCTGGAGGTGGATACATTTCTCAAGAATTTTTAAAATAGTAGATAGAATTGCTATGGGTCAGAAGTTGGAGAAGTTATTGTTTTTGCCTCCTTTGTGGAGGGGTAGGATAAAGGCGGTACACCATAGTTTAGGGACATATGATTCCTGTATGGATCTGTTGATGATTATACTAATGGGAATGGCAATGCTGTCTGCTGCTAGTTTTAGAAAGATAGAGGGGATGTTGTCAGGGGCATTGGAGCAAAGCTTAAGTTTAGAGAGAAGTTTTTTTATGTATGATGTGAGGATGGGTTTGAGATGAATAGTTGGTGGATAGTTTAGGATGGAAGATTGGGGAGAGGATTTGAGATGGGGAGGAGTTGTTAGGGAAGGTTTTGGTGAGTTCTGCTATCGAGTTAGTAAAGAATGAATTGAACGGTGTAGCTATTTCTGTGTCAGGTTTTTTTAGTATTGGGGCAAGGGTTGTTTTTGGTGCCTGGATTAAGAAGGGAGTTGATGGATTTCCAAAATTGTTTGGGGTTTGTGGAATGAGTAGTCTGGAGTTTGATATAGTATACTTTTTATCCTGTGTAATATGTTTTTTGGCTAAGTTGTGGAGTTGTTTATATTTAAGAAGGGTGTCAGAGTGCCTATTACGATGGTAGAGTTTCCAGGTCTTGTCCCTTTGTTGGATGAGTCTTTTGGTATCTTTAGTAAGCCAGGGGGCAGAATTGTTTTTTATACATTTTATTCTTGGAGGGGCTTGGGAGTTAAGGGTATCGAAGAAGGTTGAGTTGATGAATTTGATGGCATTGTCTAGAGGAAGAGTTTTTAATTTGTCCCGATTTATCAGCTGGAGGGAACTGGAAAAAGTTGCAGGGTTAAAGTTTGTGAGATTCCGAGTATGGATATACTGGTGCAGGTGAGCAGAGGAGGGGGTTGCTCTATGGATGAAGGCTGGCAAGAAATCACTAATGGAGTCTGATAAGGTGCTAGTGTGGGAGATTTTATTTTGGTGGGAGACAAGGATCCAGTCCAGTATAGAGCCTGGGGGGGTTATTTTTATTGGGTCTGGTAATAGCATTTGTGAGTTGATTGAAATTACATAGATTGATAGAAATGGTGGGATTATTACCAATGATCTTGTTCTAGTCAATGTTTACATCTCAAGGTTGATATTAGATGAGGCCCAAAGAAAGATTTCCTCCAGTGTATTTGTATTGTTTCCAGGGGTGATATAGAGGGCTATAACACAAATGCTTTTATGGTTATTTAGTTTGAAGTTTCCTATGACTAGTTCAGCGTTGTTGAACTGAGGAATAGAATTTTGGTAGGGAGTAATGGAGAGTAGGTTAGAGTAGATTAAGGCTACTTCTCCACCCTTCTTTTTTAGGCGGTCGTGTCTAAGAGCTTAAAACCCTGGGAGTAGGATTCAGAGTCCACAATATTGGGTTTTAGCCATGTCTCAGAGACAGCTACTATGTCAGGCTGGGTATGGTATAGGCAAGCGTGAAAGTGGGCTATTTTGTTTCTTAGACTCTGGGTATTGATGGTCAGGAGCGTGAGATATATAGTGTTGGTAATATGGGTGGTAATGGGGGGAGTTGGATTGCTGCTGCTAGTACATCCTGGGATGGAGTGTATGTCTCCTGCTAGGCATAGGTAGTTAAAGGGGAATGAGAGCAGGGGGTTGGATTTACCCCTGGAGGTTTGTGGGAGGTACAATAATGCTTTGGGAATATGATGTTTCATTGAGGAGGATAGGCGATTACATTTGAAGCAGAGAAGTGGGTTTGGATGAACAAGAGAGGGGGCTATTGAGTGAAACTGAGATGTGGTAGAGTGTTGATGAGTGTTAGGGGAGATGGTGGTGTGATGAGGGGATAGGAAAGAAGTGGGTAGTTTGTAGGAGGTATAGGAGGTGGCATGATATAGTGGTATTAGAAGTAGTATGCTGAGGGAAGGGAAGAAAAGGGTGTAAAAGGGCATGGTGAGATTTAGATATAAATGAATAGTTGGGGTTTAGGTGTTGAAGAAGTAGTTGGATGTGATGGGAGTATGACAGAGTAGGAGGGAGGTGTATAGAAGTGTATACAATGCTTTAAGGTTTGGGAAGGGGAGGGGGTGAGAAAGTATTGGTGAATTGGAGGGGAGGGGATAGTGAGGAGATGTGAGTGGATTGGATGGGACAAGGGGGAGGGGACTTATGGCTAGAATAAGTGTAAGAACACTGGGGGTGGGAATTGGGGGTAGGGTAGGGGAGTGGAGTCAGCCCGCAGGGCAAACAGAGCGGGTTACAGCAGGTAAAGGAAGACATTCCAGAGATAATCAGAGAGCAGCAGACTCTTGAGGAGCCCTTGGAAGTTCCAGGTGAATGGGGTATGATAGCTCAGCTGTATAATTGTTAAGGGATAGTACAGAGGAAATAGGAGGACAGTAGATAAGTAGAGAGGGACAACCTTAGGAGCAGTCTAGTACAGCAAGGTAAGTGAAAGGTAGACTGGAATCCAATACAGGAGATTAGGGATAATAGATGACTACACAGGCCGAGAGTAGGGTGCCACCTAGTGGCCAATAGGTATAGTACAGCAAAGCCATGTGGTATAGAGATAGCAAGAACAGATGGCTCAAGTAATAGATCCTAAGCAGAGTATAGTAGTTATCTATTGGGTAGGGAGGGGTATGGCTGCTGGGTAACTGCCTCGGTGGTGTGATTACATACACCAGTAGGTTATAGACAACAATGCAGTTTAACAGTAGTTCTAGGGTTAAAACATACTTCCTTATTTCCTTTGGTAATAGGGAAATTAAAATAGGACAGTAGGTTTCTTTGGGCTGCAGATGAGCTGTTTGAGACTAAGAGTAAGGAGTCCTTATTGAGCAGACAGGAAGGATTCCCAAGTCTCTATGCAGGAATAGAGGTTGAAAGCTACATGGGTTAGAGAGAGAATAAAGAACAATTTCGGTGGTAAGACAGCAAGTAATGCCAGGTTCACTCATTAACAACTTTGTTGAGACACAGTTATTTCATTGGTAAAACGCATATAGAGCACATACACATTCCAAGTTAGCTAACAGGTTTCTACAGGAAAGCTTCTACAGGTTGGCTAGTTGTTACACTAAACATGCTTTGCATAAATAGGAGAAAATACACCATACCCAGTGTATTGACCTAAAACCATCTACATTAACATCAATTTAGAGTACAGTTCCCCAAATACACAGGTGAGTATCTACAGAGCAACTCTGGGCATTAATATGAATGCAGGATTAACTAAAAGAAAAAAACATGCAAAGTATCAGAAATAGGGCCATAAATGGAGCTAGGACCTAGTTCCACACTTAGCCAGAAAAGGCTGAGACAATACATCAGTATTATTAAACAGAGAGTGAGGTGGCAGTAGCAAATAAACCAAGCTCAGGTACACATTAGATACATGGTAACATTGTAAAACAGTCTGACATGATGTCAACAAGAATGATAAGCAAGGTGCGTGTGACGGCTCCAAGAACTATTCCTCCCACTAAGAGTTGTGCCATATGCTCATAGCCAAAACGCCAGTGCACTCTATAAAGTAGGTTTAATAAGCAAGGCAAAGTTCCATTACAGCCACAGTTTCAGCTTTAAAACTAGCCCTGCAGGGTCCCTGAGCAATTAAAGTACAGTTATCAGGTTATTTCTAGTTCAGACTATGTGCAATTTAAAAAAGAAAGTGGCAGTATATCGACCTGGAGTACACCACAGTAACCCTATTACATATAATAGCCTTACATAAATTAGGTAACTGATGGATTGGTTATGATAATAAGCTGGGCGTATAGAAGATTAGAAAATAAATAGAAATGAAAAGCAGCAAACTACTAATTAAAAGAGCGCTCGGGTGTAGAAGGAAAACTGATCCCATTTAGATGAAAGAGGTTACGCTCCTTCATAGTGCAGCAAGATAATCAAGAAGACGCTTTGTTTAATCAATCCCTGTATGTAGTATTACACTCTCACTTTAAATCAGTTATGGAGGAGAGAGAGGAAAGCCGACAAAAAGGCTAGGCAAACACTAACATTATTTCTAAGTTTTACACCTGTTTTAATCAATCCCTGTGTGTAGTACTGGGCTTTCACTTCAAATCAGTTACGGAGGTGAGAGAGGAAAGCTGTCACAAAGGCAAGGCAAACACTAACACTATTCCTAGTTATTACACCTACAAGTGGTCAGATGGAGTCGAGACCACAGGAAATACAGCTAAATGCTGTTAGTAATTCAGCATTCACATAAGTCTGTCGGCAAATTTACTAAAACCCCTTAGACCACATAAAATAGCTAAATGCTATTTGTGACTCAACGCTCTCATATTACTGTCGGCAAATTAACAGAAACCCCTCAGAATTCAAACAGCAAATCTAACAGTTTAAAAATAGCAGAAAGAACGGTGTTCTGAGAACAAGTAGAGTGGCGTACTGAAAACCCACATGGGAGGCACTTAATCCAGGATAGCCATTTCATGCACAGTAAACCATCTCCAATTACTAAATGTTCCTAGCTCACTACATATAAATTCGTATTGTTAACTTAGTTTAGTGAAATACTAGTAGCCAGTAACCATACAAGTACAGCTGTATACATTTCCAAAAACAGTTAGAAACACATATAAAGCAGTGCTGTTACCAGAAGATGCTCAGTGGGGGCGGTGAGGAGCCAGTCATCCAGATATGGAAACACCCAGAATTCTTGCAGATTCAAGTGAGCTGTGACCACTGCCATGCATTTCATGAACACTCTGGGGGCTGTATAGAGACCGAACAGCAGGGCACAAAATTGATAATGACTGGACTCTAGCTGGAAGTGAAGCAGACTTCTGGAGCATTTGTCCATCTTGATGTGATAATAAGATTTCACTTCATAATCTCGAATTACTGAAATCCTGAATTTCGGTAACCTAAGACTAAGTCGAACCATTCAAAAAGCCAAAATCCACAATCCCGAATCACACAATCATGAACATACATACACCATACACCACATAACACACATAACACACCCACAGCACACAAACTACACAACCCTACACTACAGATAAGCAGGAGGGCAAGCCCCCCTGTGCCCCCATGGGGGGCTTTACCCATCACCCCCCTACTTATATATATCAACTCCGAGGTCGCATATAACATAAAAAAAAAAGAAAAGAAAACCTCACACCATGCCATCCTCCACTCAGTTGCACACAAATACACATCACACATACACAAACATACACAAACACCAATAAATCCAATACTCACACTCACACTTACACCTCCCTACCATTACCCATACATACAAAGTAGAAAAACACACACAAACACTCACTCACCTGCAATTTCAGGCATCATAACACTGCATGCGACGCACCAGAAATGCATAAGCACATATTCAAGATATTTGAATTCGCTCTTATGCACTTTTGGCATTCTGGTTTTAGGCTTCATGGTCTCGAATTACTGAAATTCGAGATTTCAGTAATTCGAGATTCTGAAGTGTAACTGGTAATACGCATCCCGGATATCTACTGAGCACATCCAATCGCCCTCTCTTAAAAAGGGGAGAATGGACTGAACCATGACCATTCGGAATTTGGTTTGGGTGACAGACTTGTTTAAGCTGCTGAGATCCAAAATGGGTCTCCAGTCCCCTGTCTTTTTTGGCACCAAAAAGAATATTGAGTGAAATCTGGATCCACGCTGGTCTGGTGGGACTGGTTGGATGACTCTTTTTTGAGACAGCTTTATAATCTCTGAAACTGCTTCTTCCCTTTGACTGGATGGAACGTCTGGAAGTTTTCTTGGAAGGTTTGGTTGACAACAAAGAGGAATGGTGTAACCTATGGCGATGATACTCTGCACCCAATGATTGGTGGTGATAGATTGCCAGGCAGCTTGGTACAGAGAGAAATGACCCCCGACTGCTTCCAGTAAGCTCCTCAGGAGCACTGGTAAGGCTGTCCAGGGAAAGAATCCCTGGGACCTTGGTTATGAGGACCCCCTCTGCCTCTATAGGGGCATCTTCCAGAATTGATACCCCCTCTGCCCTGGGGGTATCATCACCACATGTGGCACGGAAAGGACCCTGAGATTTTTTGTGCCACATTTTTCCACTCCTCTGACTCCTGGAAAAGGTACGTTGAGGGTTGGAAAACCATATACCTGTGGCAGACAGGGTCATCTCATCTTGCTCACACCTGGCTAGCATGTCCTTCACTTTGGAGCCAAAAAGGGATGAAGCTTTGATGTGAGCATTCAGGGATCCTTGAGGTCACAAATGCACACCTCATGACAATGCCCAAACCGACTGCTCTAGCCACCCCTTCAGTTGCATGTGAAAGCAACCTCATGGATGAGTTGGATATTGATTCCAGGGTTGTGAGCTGTGAGGCCACTTTGTCCCTGACCTCATCAGACAACTGTCCTGCAAGTGTCCCAGAGAGTTTGGAGATCAACTCCCTTTGGAGCCTCGTAAAATGTGCCAAATAATTCAGGGACTGTATAGCAAAGGTCCCTGATGCAAAAACACACTTCCCAAATCTGTCCACCTCCCGGGACTCCCTGTTGGGCAGGTGGACAGCGGGACATTCCTCAGCCAAGCCCTTTTTCGTGGTCAACACCACCACCATAGCATCGACTGGTAACCGTTTGGACAATGTGTGTTCTCCTCTGGAGGGGAAAGAATTCTGTCTGGTCTCCGAGGGATCGCCTCAATAGAATCAGGGTTATTCCAAGCGTGATGCACTATGAGCTGGATGAGCTTATCGGTAGGTGGGGTCATGCAACAGGTAGAAGGCCAGGTGTGGAAAGCCTGCAGGAACACGGACTCCTCTGACAAAGGGTTGGAGGGCTTCCAATCACCTCTCTGCTTTAACATTTCCAAGATGTCTCTGAAGGAGAAATCATCAGGACTTGACTGCGGGGACCCATCACCATTATCATAGTCTGTGTCTTCAATTAAGGACTGTTCGGGTGAGTACATGTACTTCTTCTTGCATGTCCTTTTTCGAGGGGGCTCCTCAGTGGGGGTCTCTAAGGAGGACTCGGAAGAGCAGGAACCCTGAACAGGGATATCCTGTGGCTTCTCTGCCCAGTGTCCTGGGGGGTGGTTTGTGACATCTGTAGCGCAGGGGGTGAAAACTGGGGTTCTGATATCAAAGGAATGCTGCCAAAAGCAAGCTCCATCTCCATCACGCAGAAGGCAGGCCAGCCCAAAGAGGGATGGGAGCCCGGAACCAAGAAAGACAACCTCGGGTCAGGGGTCGCACCCCACTCTGACGAACCACGGGTGGAGGCTCAAACAAGATCAGTACAGATGCAGCTATCAGCACCGAAGATGGAAATGAGGAGAAAGATGGCTCCATACCCCAGGCCAAAGCGCCCATCACCCAAACCCTAGATTGAGGAAGGACTGGTTCAGCAGGAACCGAAGACCAAATGGGGCAAACTTGGAGCTGGAGTGAGTTGCACTGTAGGCACCAAGGTGATGGGTTCCAAGAAGGATGTCGGAGCAGAAGGCTTCGGATCTGAGATGGTCAAAGGAGGAGCATAAGATGGAGACCGTGGATAAGTCAACCCAAGTCCTGCAGGTGGATGGGTCTTAGAAAGTGTGGGTATCCCCTAGCTAAAAACAGCTGGTACACAAGATGCACCACATAGTGTTCCAACAGGTTCCTGTTGGATCTAGTGGATACTCTAGATGGGGAGTCAGGACTTCAATGAAGGGGCTATTCACTTGGCCCAGAAATGGCTCTATGGAAGGGGAGTATCGGTTGTGTGGTGCAAGGTCTACCAGCACTGAAGTCTCTAGTTTTGAGACTGGAAGTAAAGGGGTCAAATCCATTGAAGTCGGCACCATGCTCGGTGCCGATGTGGCACTCAGAGCCAAAATGGTCAGTTCCAAAATGCTAACTAATGAAGTAGTCAAAAGTGTGCACTGAGCCAACGCGGCCACAGGTGCCAAAGTTGAAATAGGCATAATAAGGTCTATAATCGGTGCCGGAGGCAGGACCAGTGCTGAAATTGGCATGGGTATCGAAGGTTTTGAGCTGCTTGGAGTCGAGGAAGACGGAGCCGTAGAGGCAGATTAATGCTCTGAAGGCAACTTTGGGACCTTTGATTTTCCAGGATTTCTCTGATCACCCAGTGGTGAGGAGGGAACAGAGTGGGATCTCTTTTTGTCTTTAGTAGGAGGGGTTGAGACCTCCATCGCAGAAATGGCCTCTGAGAAAGGAGACTTGAGTAACCCAACACACCAAGGTTACAACAGTTGAACAGCAAGCATAACACATGCATATATTGAACCACAATGGATATTCCAACAGCATGCAGGGATGTTTGGTAGCAACAGGCCACCATGATTGTGGTGTTTAAACAGGGCACATACATCAATGTGAATGCAAATATTTATAGAACAATAGGACATATGTCCCAACAAATATTTAAGATTACACATACCCATTGAGGTGTGGAATTGCATGATTTATGCACATACAGTAGGGTGTAGAAAAAACCTTGGTTAATATCTTATAATTACCTTTTCGTCTACACTACATTCCTAGTGACTGCAAGTGTATATCCCCTACATGTATTATTACACTTGCCACCATACATTAGGTTGTGTAATGGGTTTGGCTAGTTCAATATATGCCTGACCTATGTCTAACATACTAACTGTCCAGGATGCAGATGTTACTGCTACATATTTCTTGATTGCATTTATATTTCTTTATCTACATATCTGGGATGTTTTCACATGACATTTTCACTTCGATTTGTACAGAACCCTGCATTTCTTGACACACACTCACATTTCTGGGGAAAAATAACATGCTACACGTGTGCCAGATTTACTTATTCATGTCAGCCAGTAACTGACTGTTGTGGACTGTATATATGTTTCACAGCTACTAGCACTTCCATCACCCACTTTATATGGGACTGTACAACTCTGGGTTGCCAGCACCTTTTCAAACAGCACTGTTTGTATAATGCAAGGGTACAACAACATTTCAAACTCTGTGACACAGACACACTCTGGGTTTTAGACCTTTATTAATGACATTACACACTTTTCCACAGGCTCACTCCTTTATTTGTTTTAACAGTGTATATGGCAGACATGTTCAAGACATATTATACCTTTATTAATGGGTTAGAACACTCTTTTATCAAGCTCACTCACTTATTTTATATGACAGTGCCTGCAGAGATATTATTCCAGACATATGTTACCTCTCTTAATGGGTTACTACACTCTTTTTCTGCCTCTCTGACGTTTTTATCTGACAGTACATGCAGAGGACTTATTCAGGCAATTTTATGGTTGTATTATTGGACTACAACACTTTCTTTCATGCTCTCCCCCATATTTTATATAACAATACATGCACAATAATCACTAACCTGCCTGGTGGCGCAGCCTGTCAGCATAGGCTTGCTGATTCGCAGCACGGTCACCTGCAGCTGTAAAGTAAATGAAGGGATATTGAGACATACCTATCCATTATACATACTCCATTATCAAATCTTACATACTGCATTTCATGGCTACTTAGTCAGCTGTGGGGCATCCCGCATCCCATGGACCTCCTGTATCCATTGGTTCAGGCGGACCTGCTTTCGTCTCTTCAGGTCTGCATGGTGGTGACGGACCTGCTCACCAGTCCGAGGAATGCCTGTGGCACTGGTGAGGTCATGAGCTAACCGGTTCCAAGCCTCTGCCTTGTACTCCGTCCCTTGGAACTGGCCCTGCAGGAGTCTTGACTCATGATGGTGGACAAGGAGTCAAACCATGTATTTTGACTCCTCGATGCCCCAATGTTGCACTCGGAATCCTGTTCCCTCTCCAACACCAGACATTCTAACTGCAGATGTGAGCTACATTCAGTTATGGCATGTATTCCTGCCTGTGGGGCTTAAATATGCTGCATTTCCTGCACTTTTTTGTGATTGGCCGTTTTGTAAAATTCTTGGCTGACTGCAGACCTGCTTAGTAATGGTTAAACTACCATTCGTAAGTATATGAATGTTAACAGTGGCTGTTTCCCCTATGTTGTCATGGCTTAGTGGTTCTGTACTTTGCTTCTGATGCACAGAGTCCTGGGTTTGAACCTTGTCATTCTTTTTATTTTCATACTGTCCAGACAGGCTAGGGGGTTCTGTACTTTGCTTCTGATGCACAGAGTCCTGGGTTTGAACCTTGTCATTCTTTTTATTTTCATACTGTCCAGACAGGCTAGGGGGTGTGGCTGCATTTAAGCAACTTTGCTCTACGTTGCTCCTCGGTGCCCTATGATGCCCTGGTTGGCACGGCGTGCACGTCTGCGCAAACACATTGTGCTGGGTAAAGTGCTGTTAAACTATGGGCAACTCTATTGTGCTGGGTAAAGTGCTATTGAACTATGGGCAACTCTATTGCGCTGGGTGAAGCGCTATTGAACTATGGGCAACTCTATTGCACTGGGTGAAGTGCTGCTTAACTGCAGGCAATTTTATATTGGAATCCTTTAAAATATTTATTTTGTTCACTGATACATTGGCTATTTCCCTGCTTTTTAGTTATGTTTAAACATATATGTCAGGTATTATTCCATATACTGATTTAAAAAATAAATACGAAAGGGAGTGGTGGGACTCGAACCGTGAATGCCTCTTCTTTGTGCAAACGCTCTACCATTACACTATTAATATTTGGTGTGATTTGCATAAACATTCTTTCTTATGCTCTTCCATGTCAGAATTGCTAACTGTAGCTAAGCAATGGGCACACCCATGCACACACGCACAAATACGGGCAGCTATTTTGGGAATTTAAAAAAAATTAATGTTATGCGTTTTAGAACTGTGATGGGGGTTTACAATATCAGACATGAAGTGTTGGGTGCAGGGACATTTGAGTGGCTTGCTCTTTTTTATTTGCTTTTATTTTAAACATTTGCAGGGGCGTGGACATTTAGACTGCTCAGCAGTTGGACACGCCCCCTGCTTTCTTACACGGTCCGTGTAAGACTTACGGTTGAGTCAGTGTGTCCTCATGCATATTCATGGCACGCTGACATCATACCGTTCAACTGCAGCCTCCGAGTAAGACTTATTAAGTCTTACACAGAGGATTCATGAATCTGGGGGTGAGTCTTTCGGCTTTTCCTGGTTAGGGGTCACCACAGCAGAACTCCGGTCTGCTAATGATTGGTAGTTGATTTTTATGTGTCGAATTACCAGCTCTGACGCACAACCTTCAACGAAGGTATGCCCATTCACTCATGTCTCCACGTAGAAGACACTCTAGCTGAGAATCGAACCAGACAGAGTCTTACTGTGAGGCGACAACGCTACAGCAGCACCACCACCATGGGTACTGCTAAACAATGAAATATACACACATAATACTTGAGTAGACTTGCTGCCAAATAATATTACAAAATAGCTACTTAAGTCACATGTTCACTTTCACATTGCACTAAAAGTCACATAGGCACTTTTACTTTCCCATTATTATGAATGGATTATTGCACTTTGTTGAAACATAAATCATTTGAGAGGAAACTAGATTATTATCTTTGCAGCACTACTTTGAGAACACTACTAACGTCTAAGCTGAAATTTGAGTCTTACTTGGTAAAAGAAAATTGATTCTGGTGGTTTACTGCTCCAGGCTAAGCAGTATGTACCTATAGCACACATCATTAGTTTTATTACTCTTTTCATTTCAGGTTCTTGTATCAAGTACCTTAATGGCAGTGCTGTCATTCTGTCGGTGTTGTAGATTTCATTTTTTATTCACTTGATTGCTTCTAAGTTTTATAACATGCATGTTTTTAGAGCTGTATACTGAATGACTACACAGCTCACCTATTATAGAAACCAGCTTTTATTTCCTATCACCCTGCTCTGCTTTTCAAATTGTTCATATTTAGTATAGTCAGCATTAGTCCCCCATTTTCCATATCTTTGCCTTAAGTGATTTCCTAAAATTTTGTTCCTTCCTCATTTTATCAATATTTCTGGCAATCTGTACCATTTATACTATTAAATCAGAAATATGTCTTACTACCACCATATGTGTCATTTTAATTAAAGGATAATATTTACTCTTATGTTGGATGCAATCCGAAATTCTCCAGCATACGATGTTGGTATCACTGCTGTAGAACAAATGCCTCAGGGCAGATACATTTTGACATTTCCCTTAAAATCTTTATCTTTTCAGCTAGGAAACCACCAGCATGTTGATCAATATCAATTTACCGTCACACATATAAAGATATCTCTGTAGCTGTATATGCATGTGATTCTTATTACCTGCATATGTTTATGGATCTAGATAGATAGATAAATAAAGTAACTTCAAAAAATTAAAACACAGCAATACTAAATATTACAAGATGAATCTAATACATAAAATAATGTTTTTTTTTTCATTTTTTTCTGTTTGCAATCATGCCTTGTGTACCCTAAGTGAAGGTAGCATCATCCTTGGTTACCAGCTAACTGCAGACTAAAGAAATGTGACAGTTGTGACATACAGCAACAATGCCCATTCTTTTCAAAATAAAAGTAGAATGCTTACCTATAAATAAATAGTTAGGTGTAGATGAATGCATTTCTAAATATCCTGTATGCAAGCACCACAATAGACACTATCAAAGTTGTCTTTTGACTACATGAGACAGCCCATCTACAACCTAAGAAATACAGTTATGAAGGGCCTGTCTAAACAGATATGGCAAATGACTATTAACCAAAACAATGCTACACAAAAGAATATTTGGCTATTCAGTGACACTCAGCAAACTAACAATAATCTAATAATTGAAAAATGCCAAAATTCAAGTGCTCAACAATAATCTAATAATTGAGAAATGTCAAAATTCATGTGCTTAACACCTACCACCACCAATAACTCACAACATATAACAGTACAAAGCCACACAAAGCAAATAAATAAATAAATAAACAAATAAAGATAATAAAAAGATGATTTTTATGAGTGGGTACTCTCTTCACATACCCTATGCATGAATGTCACCTCTTGTCTGTTACTTCTACAAAATGTCCCTGAGGTCAGAGCAGGGCAAAGAGAAGTGACACATTTTTCTCCAACCAGCAGCAATGTCCCTAGCAAGAAAGATTAGGGGAAAAACATACCTCCAAATGTTTATCTATAAATTAGTAAATAAATATCAACATATACATTGTACATATTCTGTAATAAGACAGTGTCATGTATCATGCAGCCACAAGAGACAGCATATAGAAAGTCTGTAAAATAACATCCCTTTATTTATTTATGATGTTCCATTCTCAAGAGTCATCCTAGTGTGTGTGTGTGTGTGTGTGTGTGTGTGTGTGTGTGTGTGTGTGTGTGTGTGTGTGTGTGTGTGTGTGTGTGTGTCTAAAATACACATAGCGTTTCCAGTCACAGTAACTAATCGTGATCCACATTTCCTAATTCTGCAGTCTTGCAGTAAAAAATAACTTGAAAGTCTTATTTTTCCTGTTTCACACAGGCAAGACACATATATGTCCCATTTTGTCTTCATTTTAGTTTGAACTACTATTTCCATTATTTTAATCTGGCCTTTAGATTTCATAGACGAGCATTGCATGAAGGTGTCTCACAGCTTAAAAGACATGCATTATGCATTATCTTTGAATTTCTGTACCTTTTGAATGTCTGCTAATTAGCACTAGACTATGTACTATTTTTTTATGAATCCCAGCAGTAGTCTATATGCTTTTCTGAATGGGCTGATTCATGTTGGGTTTTCTACTCTAGTTCTGAGGCCAGATTTAAGTCCTTTATACACTACTATTTATTTATTCATTCATTCATTTATTTTTTTAGTAATGCAACCACATGCTCAGGCTTGTTTGTTTTGTAGAGTAGCTTCATTTTAATTTTGTGTATTATTAGAGCTAGTATTTAGAATTAGGTTATTTTTGCTGGTAACATTGTGTCTCATTGACTAATTGTGTTTCATGTTTTATTGTTACATTTTTATTTGTTCGTTTTAATTATAATTGTTGAAATACAATTTCTTTCTAGAGGATTTGATTTGGGTTAGCAATGATGTTTTGGGGGTTTGAATGCATGTGTCGTTTGCAAATGAATGCTTGAGTTGTTTGCAGTGTAAATACAACTCTAATGACATAGGTAGACAAACATTTAATGATACAGGCAGTATGTTATTAAAAATATGTACACTTCAATCAAATAATAGCTTTTATTGCACCTATACATGCAAGCCCATTTATATAATAAATATGGAATGTGTAGAGATGGTTTATACAAATATGAAAATGAAATATTTTGTTTTTTAGACACAGGAACCGAGACTTGGGATGACCGATAACTATAAGTTGTTATCCTAGATCCCTATCCCTGTGATGCAAAATATTTCATTTATTACATAAACTGGACCTCATTTATTCCATTTATCCATATTGCCTATTTTACTTAACGTCATAAACCTTTTTTTTTTTTTACCATGGATATTCCTTCCTGCAAGTCTGTTTTTTTTTAGCAACATAGTGGCAATGCTTTCTTTCTGAATATTTTTATTAAGTTTTACAAATAAATATGAAAAAGAAACATTCTAATATGAATAGAAATTACATAGATACATAAGAAAAACAGTGTAAGAATAAAAACACAACAGCAACTTTTCACAAGGTGTCTACTTAAGTAAGAAGGTTGATAAATTCAAATATTTTATGAAATTGTGTTTCATTACTAAATATTGAGTTTTATCCAAGAATTATAAGAAGTGGTCATTCTAGTAGTTCTTTTTTTGATTGACAGTATCTCTAGATGACAAGTTTTGGTTGCAATGTTGAGAAATTACATGACTTCTTTAAGCCAATAACCTCAAATTAATTGTCTTGATATGAGAAAAAATGTTTTTTTAAAAAATATATGAGTAGCTGAATAAACATACATTTATATTAAAACTGATTGTTTAACATACTTAGCTTTATAAAATTAAAAAAAAAAATTGTTATATATTGAAGTTTTAAAAATTATTTCATTTGTAGAAAAGATTTGATGTTAATAGTGTTGCACGATCTGTAGCTAGGTAAATATGTAAAAAAGATTCTATACACTCAAATAAAGTTTTAAAATCACCTGAATAACATTCATCTGTTACACTGTCAATGACAAAAAAAGAAAATTTCTTATACTCTAAACATGTAGTGACGTGCCTAGCTAAAGCAGTAGTAGGATCCTTCTTTCTAATGGCTAATTGATGTTCATAAATTGTACATTTAAGGCACCTAGTAATTTTCCCAATATAAAAACTGGGACAAGAGTGACACATATACTACTAGATCACTACTACATGTATAGTAGCCTTTAGCCCAAAAAGTTCTATTAATGTGATTAAATATAACTGAAGAGGAATTACTTATGAATCTTCACTGTCTGCAGTTCATACAAAAAAAAGTGCCCTGAGTCCATAGTACACACTACTTGTTGTAAACACATTTGCTAGTACCGCTTTTTAATAAACTTTTGATATTAACACTTTTCTTGTAAGTAAATTTAGGTCACATTCCTATGACTTTCACCAAATCTGTATTACCGAGCAAAATTTTCCAGTTTTCAACAATTATGTCTCTTAGAAACCATTTACTATTGGTAATGGAAAAGCACATAAAAAAGTTATTGTAATCAGATGCCCTAATGGCATTACCTGTACTTTGTAGTGAATTGTTTGTATTGCCCCTTAGAATGTGACAAGCTATTCCACTTCTTAACATCACCGCTTCTTCTATTTTCATGAGCCATGCACGATCATAACCTCTAAATTCAAAAATAATCTCAATGTGCTTAACTCATCCAAAAATATGTCATTATCCGATGTCAAATTACTCAGTCTGATTATTTGTCCTTTAACCACCCCTTTTTCATATGAATGGGATGTAAACTGTCCCTGTGTACATATTGATTTACAAAGACTTATTTCCTATAAATGCTACTACTAAACATGTGACGTTGAGAATCATACATCAAATGCAAATCCAGAAAATTAAACTTACTCCAAAACCACTGATACTATATCTTAGAAAATCAGTGGTTAGATTTAAATAGAACACCAATTGGACAAAATCCTCATAATCGCCTTTCCATAAAAAAATAAATAAATAAATCATCAATATAATGATGATATGTGATAATCATGTCTGCTTCTGGATGATTAGTCAGGAACTTAGATTCCTAGCTTGCCATAACTAAATTAACAAATGCATGAGCTACACTTGCTCTCATAGCCGCCAGAGATGTTTGTTTGAATAATTGGTCATTGAATTTTAAAAAAACTGTTGTCTAATACCAAGTCCATAAGACAGCAAATAATATTGACCTTAGTATTATCAAAATCTGTATTATTGATTAAATATTCCCTTAAGTACTCTAAACCTTTTTCTTGATTAATGCTAGTGTAAATATAATTGACATCTAAAGATGCAAAATAAAAATGTCCTGTTGATGGTTCAATATTCTTCAAAATCTCCAGAAGATGCCATGAGTCACTAGTGGTTTGAAGCCTGCACAATGATGTTTAAGATGTAGTCTAACCATATGGAAATTGTTTCAGTTTTCAATTTACTGGCAGATATAATAGGCCTAAAAGGTGGATTTGTACAGCTTTTCTGTATCTCAGCTATCCCAAAAAACACTGCCATCTTAGGATAACTAACCTGCAAAAAATTATAACAGTCATGGTCTATCTCACCTTGACAGAGCATGTCGAAACAGGTTGTGTCCAACTTTAAATAACTTCTCTTAATGTCAGATAAATCAACCTTTTTAAAAGTGGTATCTTCGTTCAACATGTTTTTGATAGACCGTATATAGTCAACTGTATTCATGACTACTATCTTACCCCCTTTATCCGCCCTCATGACTCTTAACTCTCTATTGCTGGTAATGACATGAGGGCTTCATATTCAACCTCACTCAAATTTTGAATTCTATAGTGATGCTTAATGTTTCTGAAATCAGCCTCACATAAATCTTGAAATACTTGCAAAGTACTATGTAAAGGAGGGTTAAAAGTACTTGTTTTTTTAGGTTTATCATGTACACCACAAGGCCAGCAGTATATGATCCAGAAGTCATAAAATAAAAATAAAAATACTAGATCTATTGCATATAACTGGCTGAAAACAGCCCTTTATTAGTAAGACAGACCGGATTCGGCAACCAATGCCTTCTTCAGTGTATCACTGAAGAAGGCATTGGTTGCCGAATCCGGTCTGTCTTACTAATAAAGGGCTATTTTCAGCCAGTTATATGCAATAGATCTAGTATTTTTATTTTTATTTTGTGACTTCTGGATCATATACTGCTGGCCTTGTGGTGTACATTTGAATGGTTTTGGCCGTGCATCAACCTACCTGCATAGCATCAAGTTTGGTTGTGCTTTTTAGGTTTATCAACATCAAGTGAAACACCATAATTTGTAACATCATACACAATGTAACTCAAACTGAGTTTCCTCAAAAATGGCCTAAAATCAATGATAACTTTGGCAA
Source organism: Protopterus annectens (assembly GCF_019279795.1). Classification (NCBI taxonomy): domain Eukaryota; kingdom Metazoa; phylum Chordata; order Ceratodontiformes; family Protopteridae; genus Protopterus; species Protopterus annectens. Next base: position 1,276,833,952 of record NC_056745.1, read on the forward strand.
TATTCATGGAAGAACTAGGAATGAAAGAAAAACCCTTTTTCAAAACATTCAATATGTGATCAGATAATGTTTCTTTAGATAAATTCAAAGTTTCACGTCCCATGTATGAAGAACTGTGTGCAGCTACCACTTCTTCCTGTTTTTCCCTCTCCCCTTGCCTTTGGCTTGTATTGAATTGGGCCATTTTGATGTTCTCTTGTTGCCCTGGTGGCACTCAGAGGTGGAAGCAACTGTTGCATAGCTAGAATTAGTCACAGTGTTCACATTAGTATTGTCAGAACTCATGATGTTAATGTTCGTTCCACCCATTTCAATATCCTCAATGTCATTGTTGCCATTTCCCCTCTTACCATAGTGTTAACTGTCAAATTGTCATTATTAGACATTATATTATTGACACTGTTGCCCACATTATTTTGGTTGTCCGACAACCCACTTCCATCTCTTACAGCATAAGCTGTGTGATTTGCATAAGCCAAAACATCTCTTCTAAGTTTGCCATGTTTTCTGGATATAATCGAGGCACTCTGCCTGTTGGTCTTCACCCCTTTACCACAATATAATGAGTGTACCCACTTCACACATACTTTCTTTGACTTTCTCCATTTTCATTTGGTAATGTCTAACTAAAATGTGCATCATACTGATGCCCGTTTCATTAAATGTGTAACACATCTCTGTAAGTCACAGAGTTAGACAATTTCACAGTCCACAAACCCTGTGGGACACATTTCCATCTAATACATTCCTGTAATTAACTTACTTCAACATTAAGTCAAAAATTGCACTGTCAATTGATCAACTTCAAAGATTGCTTTTTTACAGTTTATGAGCTCAATATTAGCATTTAAATTATTATTGTGGCTTATAGACATGATGTTTGGATAATTTCCTATATCCGAAAAAGGATTATCAGCTGTTTGAAATACATGTTCGAGAACACTGTTGTTAACCAGTGTAGCTTGTTCAGATAAACCTCCATGGTCTCCAGGCACCATTTGATGATGCAAAGCACTCCCTTCAGGGTGGGAACCATTCAAATCTCTGTTTTGTGTCGACAATGTACTGGAATGCCTCCCAAGGCTTTCCTTAATTGCACTGGTGATGATTGTAGTTAGATGCTCAGAAAAAGTCACACAATTGTCCAGAATTGAGTGCGTTGTTACATTGAGCAACGTGTCCTGTGAAATGCCCTCCCGGGCCATAGGAGAGACACAAAAACACCAAAACAATAATCTCCATAACCGTAAACTGGACCAGATCAGATGAACAAAACAGCCTCCAAAATTAACCAAGAACACGGACACCAACTTCTTCAGAAAAACTCCAGCACACCCACTCAATCAATACATATATATATATATATATATATATACCAAAAATGCAAATCACATGACTTTTTTCAGCCAATAACCTCAAACATCTGGGGTGGCTATGGGAGCAAGAGTAGCTCCTGCATTTGCTACTTTAGTCATGGCAAACTGGGAATCTAAATTCCTGACTAATCATCCAGTAGCAGACATGATTATCACATATCACCATTAAATTGCCAATTTATTTATTTTTTATGGAAAGGTGATTATGAGGATTTTGTCCAGATGTTGTCCTATTTAAATCTAACCATGGATTTTCTAAGATTTAGTATCAGTGGTTTCGGAAGGAGTTTAAATGTGGATTTGCATTTGATGTATGATTCTCAACATCATATGTGTAGTAGTAGCATTTATAGGAAATCAATCTTTGTAAATCAACATTTACACAGGGACAGTGTACATCCCATTCATATGGAAAAAGGGGTGGTTAAAGGACAAATAATCAGAATGCATTGTTTGACATAGAACAATGACATTTTTGGATGCATTAAGCACACGGCGATCTTTTTTGAGTTTAAAGGTTATGATCATGCATGGCTCATGAAAATAGCAGAAGAGGTGATGTTGAGAAATGGGATAGCTTGTCCCATTTTATGGGTCAATACGAACAATTCAGTACAAAGTACAGGGAATGCCATTAAGGCATTTGATAACAATAATTGTTTATGTGCTTTTCCATTACCAATAGTAAATGAGATGTGGTTTCTAAGAGACGTAATTGTTGAAAACTGGAAAATTTTGCTCGGTAATACAGATTTGGTGAAAGTCATAGGAATGCGACCTAAATTTACTTACAAGAAAAGTGTTATTATCAAAAGTTTATTAGAAATGTGTACTAGCAAATGTGTTTACAGCAAGGGGTGTGCACTACGGACTCAAGGCACTTTTGCTTGTATGGACTGCAGACATTGTAGGCTTATAAGTAATTCCTCTTCAGTTAGATTTAGTCACATTTAAAGAACTTTTGGGGCTAAAGGCTACTATACATGTAGTAGTGAGCTAGTAGTGTATGTTACTATGTGTCACTCTTGTCCCAGTTTTTATATTGGGAAAACTACTAGGAGCTTTAAACTTAGAATTTATGAACATCAATTGGCCATTAGAAAGAAGGATCCTACTAATGCTTTAACTAGGTACACCACTACATGTTTAGAGTATAAGAAATTTTCTTTTTTTTTTTGTCATTGACAGTGTAACAGATGAATGTCATTCAGGTGATTTTAAAACTTTACTTGAGTGTAAATAATCTATTTGGCAGATTTATCTGGCTGCGGATTGTGCACCAGGTTTGAATGACACTATTAACATCAAATGTCTTCTACAAATGAAATAATTTTTTTAAAGTTCAATATATAACAATTTTTTAAATTTTATAAAGCTAAGTATGTTAAACAGTAAATTTTAACATAAATGTATGTTTATTCAGCTACTCATATTTAAAAAAAAAACATTTTTTCTCATATCAAGAGAATTAATTTAATGTTGAGAAATTCTTTTATTGATAGAGTCAATTCAATTTTCCAGTTTTTGGTGATCACTTTCCTTGTGATTGACAAGCGACTTCAAAGAAAGGTGTGATTTATTTTATAGCACATGCAGGAATTGAGGTATTAAATACAATTAATGATTTATTTAACGTAAAATTGTCACTGAATAAAGCCTGTAAAGTATAATTAACATAATTTCAAGATGGCTTAATTACAACACATTCATAAATCATATGTTGCCAATCTGCTGTAATGTTCAATTTACATCTCCAGCATATTATTTTCTTTTTAGACATTAATTCTATTTTATGAGGTACAATGAGTGCTGTATGCATATATTTCCAGGAACATAGTTTCCACTTTAAGGATGAAGTGGTTTGTGCAGAGGATGATAATATCTTTTTTCCCCATTTTCACTTGCATAATAGTTATTAATAGTTTTAAAATAGCTCCAACAATTTTCTTTACAGTATTCTTTCTTAATTTTAATCACCTTAAAATTTTGTCTAGAAGTCCATTTTCTGTGATATTTTGATGTATCAATATTGTAAAATTTTTTTAACAGTTTTTTTGTTGATGGTTGCATTAAGTTTATTCACTTCTCTATTGTGTATCTACAATTATGAATATCGAACCATATTTCATTATTTAAGTTAATTTTTCAACCAAAGATGGGTTGGGAGGGTGGCCTAATGGTTAAGGTGTTTGCCTTACAAACACAAGGTGCAGGGTTCGAGTTTCACAAGGGATAATTGGTTAGGCTTTAAATGGCTCGCAAGGGCAGTTAGCTTAGTACTAATCTATGAATCTATGAACCTATAAAATCTAAAGAATGCAATTTATCTTTATCCATTAACTGATGCCAATATGTTAGATGTTTTCCTTTAAGGGTATTAATTGTGAATGTATTAAATGTGTTTATTGTTTTGTGTATATGCCGTAGGGAATGTTATGGATAGCCAAGTTTTATATTCTGGATATTTGTGCACAAAATTTCTAACACTGATCAATATCATGGAGATATAGGATGACTTTATTAATAGAATTTAATTTTCCAATATATAATCATTTAATAACAAAAGAAAGTTTTTATTAGTTACCTCATTATGATGTGTGCATATCAGATGGTTGTTTTCTAAATAAATACGCTGTTGCATGTCTTTCCATTTAGCTGTGTAATTATTTGTACAAAAAATAATTGTTTTTATAATGGTGGATGGAGGATATAATTCTTTACCAGTTAATCCTTTTCCTCCATAAGATCAACTTTTTAAATGATGATTAAGAGCTTATCAAGGTCTGTTGGGAGGCCAAATAAATCTAAGCATTTGGGTATTAAATTCTATTATATATTGTTTACGGGTGGGAAGAGCTAATACTTGTATTATATATAATATTTTGGTAGTATAATTTCTATTATTAAACGTCTCTCTACTGTAAATAGAAATGTCTTCCATTTATTAGTAAGATTTTTAATTTTACCTAGACTATCACTATAATTCATATTAATTATATTGCTAATGTTTTAGTTAAAATTATTCCTAAATATTTTATCATCTTTAACTATATATTTAGAAAAACATATTTTTCCAAGTCAGGAATATTAACATTTATAAATATTTTTCTTAAATGTGAGACCCAGTTTAGATTGAAATTTTTAAATAGCATCAAAAAAGGAATTAAGAGAATTGTTATTATCTTTCAATGTCAATAAAACATCACCTACAAACAAAATTATTTTTGAATTTAAATTGTGATTAAATTGTACTCCTTTAATTTCTGATTTGGATCTTATATAGTTTACAAATGGTTCCATAATTAAAGTAAATAGTAAAGGTGACAGCAGGCAGTCTTGCTTTGCTCCTTTTGTAATCAAAATTGATTGTGAAACATAAGAACCTATTTTTATATAAGCTAAGGAATTATCATAAAGATTTTTCATAAATTGCTAAAAACCTGTTGAGAAGTTACATTCTTCCAAAACCAACAAAATATAATTCCAATTAACTGTGTAAAAAGCACTGTCATTTTCTAGAATTACTAAAGTTAAATGATCCTTTATATTGTTAGTATAATCAATTATAGTTAATATTCTTTTGATATTATAAGTATTTCTGTTTTTATAAATCCAGTTTGACCATTATTGATTAAGTATGGAATAAATTGTTGAAGTCTGCTAGCAATATAGACATGAATAATTTATAATCAACATTTAATAATGAGAATTGTCTGTAAGAAATAAATTCAGCTGGGTCTTTATCAGCTTTCAAAATTGGCAATATAGGCATGCATTTCCATGAAGGTGGAACTATTGTCAAATCTTTAACTGGAAAACATGAAGTAAGATGTTTAAAACATTCTTAGGCATTAACTTATAAAGTTTTGGTATTATGCCATTGTTACTTCAGGCTTTGTTAGATTTTAGCTTACTTATTTGATTTATATGTTCTAACATCAATATAGGCCTAGCAATTATTTTCAATTGTTCAGTTATCAGTTTAATTTTAGTATATTTTCTAATAAAAAATTGTATTACTTCTCATGGGTCCATTGCTGGATTAAATTGATTAATTTTAATAAAGTGAGTTCTAAATTTCCTTAGAATATCTTCTATCACAGTAGCTTTTTCATTTTATCATCTGTGTATAAATCTTTAATGTGATTTGATTTAATTTTTGTTCTAAAAGATATTTTATGTATAGATTTTGGATTTATAGAGTAATTTGTTAGTTAAATCTTCTCTAAGTTTATTTTAATTTTATGATTTAGGATTTCTAAATATTTGTTTTGTAATTTATTTCTTTCATTGAGATATTATTGTCATTTTGACCTTCTAATTTTAGTTTATCAATTTTCCCCTGTATTTCAAGTGAATCCCTATCCCATTGTTTTTTCTTTAAAGAATACCAGTTTATAATTTTTCCATTTAAATAAGATTTTAGAGCATCCCATACATACGCTTCTGATATGTCTTTTGTATTATTATATTCAATACAAGTCGGTATTTCTTTGTTGAAGAATTCTTTGAAATCTTTTAAATTGTTTATATACGCTGGTATTCTTTTGATGTGAATATTATTATGTTTCAAAAAAATTCAAATGTTATGACATTATAATCAGAAAGTGTGCATGAAACTACTTTAACTTTATCCAAGTAAGTAGTTATCTCATTTGAAACAAAAACTTTGTCAATTCTTGATTGCATTCCATGTCTATTTGAGAAATGAATAAAACAAAAGTAAATAATTGACTGCAAATTCATTAATATCTTTAATATTAAGTAGATTAATGCCATTTATTAATGTTTTGGCTGTGGCTGATATTCTACGTTTCCTCTTAGTGTTACTATCTTTTTCATATAATATACAATAAAAATATCCTACTAAGATTAAGTTACCCTTCAAATATTGAATAATTGGATCTAGTTGAAATTTGGATGTTTTAACACTTATACCAGATATCCAATAGATGTTAACAAAAGTGTATATCCTCCCATTAATTTCTAAGTTAACTAAACAAAACATACCTTTATCATTATATGTGTTCAGATATTTGGTAGAGGCATGTACTTTTATTCCACAAAATGACACTCCCCTTCTCTTTTGATTATATTGAAAACTAACTATTACTGTATATTGTTTATTATTGAGTTTATCTATATAATTTGTTAATGCATGTGTTTATTGAGTGAATATGACCTGGAGAGAAATAATTTTAAATATTTAAAGAAACTACTCCTTTAGCAACCATTATTCAATCTATTAATATTAATTGAAATACACTTTAAATGTGCAATTGTTATAACCCAAATATGATTTGGATTGAGAAATTCAGAGGTGTAAGATGTGAGTAGACCACTTAAAAAGTGAATGCAAATAGCAATAAATCTAGTGGACTTCATACTAGTACAATTAGATAAGATGCATGAAAATGTAGAAACCAAAAAAAAAAAACAAAAGAAAAAAAAACATTACATAAATTATTGAACATAAGATTATTCTATCAATCCCCACATGTAGCATACAACTCCAGACTTAGTTAGCAATTCTATTCAAGTCATCCTACCTTAAAATAGAAGCAGGTTTAGTTCATCTCTGGTATTCCATAATTGTATCACATTAATGGCACAAAAAAAGTAAAAAAGGATGTTATAAATCTGTAACAACTCTCAACTTAAATGGAATCTATATAATTTAAGTAATTTAATGTGCAACATTTTCTTTTACAGTGTGAGACTATTATAGTATATTGTAGTTTATTTTAAAAATAATTTAAATTGATTTATTATTTAATAATTATATTCCATTCTCCCATGACTACATCATAAAAAAGTTAATGTAAATAATAGCTTAAATTTTTATATTATATTAATTAAAATGAATCATGCTAATCATGTTTAATCGTACTGAAAATAGTTAATTCACTTATCTACATGTTACTTGCAATGTATCCCTTAGTAAGACTGGAAAACCATAATTAATATAAAATATATTACAAATATTGAGAAACAAGATTACATTGAGAAAGTACACATTTTCTGTGCAGCTGCATTCATGCCACAAGATTAAAATTTCAGCAAGACTTTTATGATATTCTGCATAGTAAATTAGAATCAAACTAAGTGCATTTAAATATAACTTAGCATTATCTTATTTATATAAATTTTCCTTTCACTTCATGTCTGCTTCCTAACAAAAGGAGGTAAGTATATAATGACAAAATGTATCATGCAAGTAAATATTATTTTACTTTTAGTAGTTATTTCTTAAAATAATAATCTACAGTGGTAGGGATCAATATCTGAAAATGCAAATTATGGCTATAACTGACATCAATGTGTTACAATGCAAGAATGCCTCTAATTAATTTTTATATAACTGTGATTTTATCAGGCATGTAATCATTTAACTTACTATATTCTTCTTCTCATGCTCTTTCTCTCCTCTTCTTAGTTTTATTTAGAATAGTAAATTGCAAATTATTACTTTTATCTTGTGTAATCAGTTTAAAATTTAAAAAAAACTATATAATTCAGTTATCCTAACTGGCACAAAATAAATATACTAAACAGATATATCCTAACTGGCACAAAATAAATATATTAAACAGATATGGTTTTAAAGTGACAATAACAAAACATAAATACGTTCAGTAAAATGCTCTCGATTTAAACATTAACAAGTAAGAATCTTTGTAGGCAAACCAAGTTAAACATAATGATCTTTGTTCAATCTCATTTCCTTACTCTGAATCAAAATACATGTTTGTCCAATCCTCTGTGAGTAGGTGAAATATGTTGAAGTTTTAATAAGGATAAAACCATATACATAAAACATAAAGAATTAAAGTTCATTTAAATCTGTAACAGTCCATGTTAGTCACATAAGAAAAACAATATATATATATATATATATATATATATATATATATATATATATATATATATATATATATATATATATATATATATAATATATTGCTTTTGTTGTAAAATTGTAAATAAAGAACATTTGACACATTTATCAGAATAATCTAGGTACAGTGCTTTATTAGGACACATAATCTAAGTGCCAACCAATGGAACTTGATATTTAATAGTATCAGTAAACTGCCTTAAATATATGTGCAAATTCCACGTACCAGATAGCTGACCTTGACTTGCATTCAAAAGTGTGAGAACACTTCTTTCTGAACCGAAAGAATAATACAAAAGACAATATCAACAAATGTTATCAACCTCAGAAGAGGAAAACTTTAGTTGTATTTTAGAAATGTGTAGAAGGTTAGTTCCACCACCAAAAAAGAAAAAGAAAAACAAAAACAAAAAAAAAAACCCTCTTCTTTATGGAAAGGACTTCCTTTACATGTTCTATAACATAACTAAGTACTGTATAGATACTTGAAGTGGGAGCAGATTAATATTTGGAAGTGAAAACATAACTTCCAACTTATTCCATAAGATTACATATGTTGATTTTCTAAACTAAGTTCTTCATTTGCATTGCATGAAGTATGAAGAGGTTATATTTTCAGTTACAGCTTCCGCCATAAACGTCAAAGATACAAATGACTTCCATATACTTGCACATGTGAATCCTTATGAATACAACAGTTTTGCTTCACTATTAATAACTTTATTAATTCTATTAGGAGACTATTGTATTTGGTTCCTTTGATGACAAGGATTTAACCAAACTAATATAAATTATAAAATCCAAACCAGTACCTCAAAGTGATGAGCAAGTAATTTCCTGTATGTCAGGATTCTCTTAAGTATGTTTACCTTGCATTGTTTGTAAAAAAACATATAATGAAGCAATATTTTTTCGATGGTCTATTAGAAATATTCCAAATAACAGTGAAGGAGCAAGTATCATATAATTCCAGTGATGGGTGTTCATTAATGTAGTTTAAAATATTCCCTGAAGTTACCATTTAATTTATTGTTGAAAACTGTGTGAGTACTCTTCAGTATCTCTAGCATTGTCTGACAACCTGTCATTAATATATGTAGTATCATTCTCAGAATAGCTTTGTGTTCTATTATGCTGGAAGCTGCTTGGACTTTTGGAATTCAGAAAACGAACTTAAGGAACAAACAGTTTTATCATTTATATTTGGAGCAAATGCATTTTATTAGTACTCTATAAACTGCTATTATTAGTGACCTTGGTGGTATAATTGCTTCATGAGAAAGTATGTCATAATAATTACAGACATATTCATTTCAGCAGCAATGTTAATAGGTTCATAGGTATATACTATGATATTAACCACCAATGCTTTTAGAAGCCTAGCCATGCAACCTAACTAATTGTGTCCCAATTGCAAGTTTATTAGCAGGGGATATGTTAATTAGTATGTTTCTAGAAGTTATGTGAGTGTGTGGGGGGAGGATATATCAGTTTGGGCAATACTATCTGCCTGTATCTTTCACAGACATCATACCCAGGATGTATTTTTTGATTTCCAATCCACTGGTCAAGGTTATATTTACATAACATTAGAGATGGACTTCCAGAACATAGATTTTTAATAGTATCGAGGGCAAAGTATTTAAAAAATAAAAATGTTGAGCTCCTGTCATTAATTCTCACTTGGAGTATATTATAAAAAATACTGGCTTCCCAATCCAGTAGTCAAAAACGTCAGTGCTGATTTTTATCTGTCTGACATAATATGCACATTATGTTCTAACTGAAGATCCAACAGACACAGGAAAAGGGTATAGTCTTTACTTTGTATGTAGTCTAGTTATACACATTGCTAATATGAGCAGGTGAAGAGGTATTAAATGTAGCTACTTATGTCAAAAACACTTCTTTAATGTTTATTTTAATATAATTTAGCTAATTTAGCTTGTGTATACTGCTGAAGAATACTTAATATTAATTAGCACACAGCTAAGCTGCCTTCTAAAACTCCACCTACTCCCCAACTTTTCATTAACATTCCAGCCAATAGATATAAAGCGTTTATGTTTTCTGTTTGAAAGAAATGCATGAATACCAATTATTCCTACCTA